>NW_023416027.1:25724-36000 GCF_013373865.1 Monomorium pharaonis
AAAATGCTTCTATTTTTTTTTTTCAAGGGGGGAAGAGTAATTGGTTGCGACGAGCACCTTGATGGAGGCCCTCGACGCGGATAGATTCCTGAGAGAGACATCGAAGAAGGGGAGGACAAAATGATTGCGACGATCGCTTTGACGCTCTCGACGCGGATAGATACCTTGAGAGAGGCATCGCAGGAACGAGAAGTGTGGAGGCATGGGAAAGCAAGTCGCGAAACACGAGACGACGTAAGACGCGCGGCGAGATAAGCTTTAGTTTCTTAAGTTTATTTACTCGCGATTTTCCAAAATACTTTGTTGTGAAATATTTAAAATGCTTCTATTTTTTTATTTCAAGGGGGGAAGAGTAATTGGTTGCGGACGAGCACCTTGATGAAGGCCCTCGACGCGGATAGATGTCCTGAGAGAGACATCGACGAACGGGAAGGACAAAAGGATTGCGACGATCGCTTTGACGCTCTCGACGCGGACAGATACCTTGAGAGAGGCATCGCAGGAACGAGAAGTGTGGAGGCATGGGAAAGCAAGTCGCGAAACACGAGACGACGTAAGGCGCGCGGCGAAATAAGTTTTAGTCTCTTATATAATAGAGGCAAAGGGACTCGCAACCCCAGTGCCCTTAAGCGCCACCACAGCATTCAGCCGCCCGACGAATCGGAGCGTTACCGGAGTTACCACGAGGAGGTAGCTGGGTGACTTGGTCGTGAGAGGCTTAGTGGACCTTACGAGAGGTCTTTATTGCGCATCACTCCCCGACAATGATACCCCCTCAAGAGTTTACCCAAAGGAACGTCCAGCCTCCGTGACACCCATACGACGTGGTTCTCAGGCCACTAGGATCTGTGGATCCCAACAACGAACACCAGTCCGCCGCACTGGACTTCGTAAAGCCAGGACAGCTGTTAAACCTTCGCTGCAAGGGCACGTTTCCTTAGGAGAGCGAGAGTACATGCTTACTCTCTGACTACATTAGCTCTCCTTCGGGCAACTTGCAGTATAGACGCAATTGCGGCACTCTCCCCGAAGGGACGCCACGTACGCCTAGAATAAGAGCTCAGAGCAGTTCAGCCACAGACTAATGAACTACTCCTGCTCCGACTGGGTCGTTGGTCTAGTGTACTTAGTCCGAGTTAATCTCAGACACAATGTCACATCGAAAGAACGCCGATCAGGTCTACTCAAGAGAAGGACGCGTCCCGACCCCGAGCCCAAAGAATCCGCAGAGCGGGTATCAAGAGCCCGAGAGGAGCGCCTCTGAGTACCATTGTCAACTCCCTTCTTATTAGTAGATGGCGTTATTGATGTGACAAATATATTGAAAATTTATATCAGTGATATGTAGCGTTATATTAATTGTACTACATACAGGTTGTGGCCCCTGTACATACACTAATATAATGCTACATATAATAAGAAGGAACCCTTAAGATATAAATCCATTTTCGGTTGTGGCCTCTGCGCACAGAAAAAATATACTAACGTTGCTGTCAACAACTTGCTGGTTGTGTATTTGACTGCACTCTGCTACATTCGATCGATTCGACGTAGCAACTCGGAACTCACTCGGAAACGGAACTCGGAACTTTCGGAAGTCGGAAGTTCAGAAGTTGAGATTATTCCGTCATCTCAAGTGTTTCCATCTGTTAGCGCCTCAACGTGTATAAAACGTGCACTTTGAACTACATAACCAATGTCTACGAAAACCCGTAGAGATAATACAATTTAATATATGGCTGCGTTCAGCAAAAAAAGCAACTTTATTGCAACTGTTGTAAAATTGATCTTTTATATGATTGATGGGTATGGCACTCCCGCCGACATTTAATCAGCGGTCCTTTTTCCTTTAAATGTGTATTTTTTATTTTTTATTTTTTTGTTCGTCGATAATCGCAAGTAAAAATCAAGCAATGTAAATTTTTTTATAAATAATTGTTTTGTTTTTACCGTATATTATTGTGATTGAATATATTTTGGTTAAATTTGATCTGTTTTTACCAAATGAAATTTTACAGGATAAATGACAACATTTTCTTAACTAAAGATTATGTTTTTAATGTAATTTCTAATTAAAATTTTACTCGGTAAAAACGGATCAACCTGTAGAGGCCCTCCACCACCCCCGTCGATTCTTAGTCGACGGTCCTCTTTCTTTAAATGTGTTTTCTTTATTTTATTGTTATTTTTGTTACATAATTCAATAATACAACATAGTAAAATAAATTTACAGCAAATGCATAAAGAATACAGTATAATTTTACAATATATTTATTACAATTTATATAAGTTAGAATTTATTTCATATTAAATATTAAAAATAAAATTAATAAATTACAAATTATAAAATATTTTACAATACATTTTACAATATATTTTCACCACATTACATAAAAGCGACGAAATAAATACAACAATATTAAAATTCACCATTTGTATTAAATATTCTGGTATTAAAGAATAAAGATATAAACAAAGAATAAAAGTTTAAAAACAAAATTAGAAGAAAATTAAGAACAAACATTAAAATATTAAGAAAATATAAAGTGAAAAGTATATAAATTTAACACGCTAATTTAATAAATTGTGATGTATTATCGTATATCATGTTCTGATTTCCTGTAATATATCGGGCATTAGTATATAATTTTTAATTACATAACATTATAACAACAACAATCATATAATTTTTAATTACACAGATTGTTTCTATAAAATTAAAAAAAGCATTTACATAATTTTTTCGTATCTATTTACATAGAGTATTCTTATCCGTTTTCTATCTATTTTCTAATACCTATTTATTTTTTACATATTTCTATATATTAATATTTCTACCTATTCGTATGATTAATTATAGCGGCTGTTATTACCCCAGAAAGAAATAAAATTTTAAAAGGGAGTTTAAAACATTTCAAGTTTATAGTTAAATTTAGTTGATCGGCATTTATTTTATTCTATTTTAGTTATTTGACGGAATTTATCAGAGACGAAACGGCGCGCAGTTTCTAATTGTGCGCATACGTGCAAGATACATTATATATTTTTTATTATACTTGTAATTTATATTTGATGATGTTGAACACATACCTAACCCTCGCCGAGACTGCAACGGCGTCGAAAAAAATTATTTAATAAATTAAATATGCATGATAAGTTAATGTATATCATTCATTCAGGATTAAATGTTAAATCCTGATCTGTTTTAGTCAATCCACTTTAAAGCAATAGATCCATGAAATAAATATGATATCTAAATGTTATTTATTATTGCAGCATTATAGCAAACATTTCTACATTATATATGAAGTACAATTTTGTCACAGATCTATTACTCCAATTTTAAAAGTTTATTCATCACTCACCGATCGATGCGCAGCGGCAGAGATATTCAGCAACGTCGCTACGATGATTCTATAACAAACAAATGCAAAGTCTAAATTAAACCACGACAGAAATAAACATTTAATATTGAAAAAAAACGGCTTGCAACTCTGTACTTGTGTTCATTAAGTACAAATTAAATTCAAATTAAAACAGAGCTCGCGACTATTAATATTAGATGAGAGATAATTGTTACGAGTCTAAAATTTTTATTTTTCGATTATTTATATAATCATTGTATAATCAATATTTTTCGAAAGAAAAGAAGAGTTTATAAAATTAAAGTTGTGTAAAACTTTACGTGACGTTATATTCTTTATAATTTATCAAGGAAAAATTGAATAGAAAGAAAACTAATAATTCTATGTCAAATAATAATACTCACCCTCAAAGTTGCTCTGCCGGGGCCCAATGCCTTTCCCAGGCCTCCTCCTCCTCTCGTTGCACAGGACACTCGCGAATAACCGAATATACTACGATCGCGCGTAGAACTAATTAGACTAGACAGCCCTTTTAGTCCATTTACTTGAACGACACTCCCGAAGCAAACGCGCGACACGACGAGCCGGCTACGGTTCGTTTTTAATTCAATCGGTCGGCACTCCCGAACCGCGTTAACACGGCGCGACGAACCACAATTTTACGATCAACGACGTAATAGGTTTGTTTTTTATTCCTGCACTGCTGCACTGGTGCAATAAGTTAGAATAAGACAAATATATTTTTTCTCATTCTTACTTATTGCACTAGTGTAGCAGTGCAGGAATAAAAAACAAACTTAATAAGTGCAATGGGTACAGTTAGCTTCCCCCATAGGCATTCAAGCCCTCGGGGTACTGAGCCCTCCCACCACGACAAGGTCGTACCCATGGGAGAGGAAGATTTCTTCTGAACCTTTATGCAAACTTTAATTTGCTTAAAAAAGAAAAAAAAACGAATGCTGACCATATATCAGGCTATCACTGTGAAACAAAGGGATATGGATACTTGAGTAAGTTTTTTTACCAAAATATTTGACGTGTAATATGCATAGGTATTATAATCATGGCTACAAATATTGTAGAAATAAGTAAACGTCAAGTAATTCATTTTACATTTTATATATATCATCTGATAAGTGAACTTTATTGATTTCTTTATTTTATAGAGCTTCGTTGCAATCTTATATTTTTGATATCACAAGCGGAATTAGTTTATACCATTAAATATTTGTAACAACGATCATTATATATCGAAGCAGATATTTCGAGATTCTTGAAATAATATTACATGCACAAAATATTATTAATGATTAAAAGATTGACCTGCATGCAAATGAGCTATTAAATTACGAATTATTCAATAATTCGCTAAATTCTCGCCTAAGTATTTTTTTTGTATTTAAGTTATTAATAAATATGATATGAATATATACCGTGCGGTTTTTCTGTACAATTATTTGCGTTACCGGCTTTTCGTGCTTTACGGCACGCTCTCAATTCAGCAAATTACATTTAAATTATAAGTGCATGTAATATTTGTAAATAAAAAGAATCATTATTTGCCTATGTGTGCTTTCCAGCTAGACACAGTGTAACACAGTGTGAGAAAGAACATATCAGTGTCTCATTCACACTAGTAGACACTGTGTTACACTGTGTCTTGCTGGAAAGCATACTATATGAATGTTAAAAAGTAATAATTTTATAGCTGTTATCATTTAGCATTTTAATTTGTACTTTATTCTTTCTTTTCTAATATAATATACTTTATTGAAATAAAACACTGTGATTTATTATACATTCGTTTTTCATATAGGAGTTTCTTAATTTCAAACGGACTTAGTTTTTGCAAAAAATTACTCGTAGTATTTGTTGCGCAAACATGTTTTGAAAAATACTTGAATTCAAATAATGACATGACAAGTTGTCTGTTCAAAACTCGGAGTACAAACGATAACACCGACTAACAATCCATCGCACTTATACATATACATATAAATCAAGGACTGTATACTACAACCGAAATATTTAAACTTATATAATAAAACGGTCTTTAACTTAATGTTACATGTATATACTCTGATGCATAAATTTTTTTATCCTGTTGTAAGTAAATACCAACTTATTCTCGATCAAATTGATTGCTCGAAATATTCTGAATTGTAAGTATAATAATATATAAGTGCTTACAATTAAAGCGTATAAAGTATTTTAAAATTAAATATCAAAAAATCAAATAAAGTATTTTAAAATTAAATATATTTCGTACATTAGACTTCAATATAGGAAAGTTTTATCGATGTAAAAGGCTAGAAATAACGATGCCTAAAAAATCTTGTAAACTTTATTACAACTTAAACGCATTTATGTTGAAAACTGACAAAGTAACATTTCATTGCAATTGTATATTTAACCATATAGTAACGGTTTAACTACAAACAAAAAAGAAAAATAGCGATACCAGTTTAATCGTATTTCTCGCTTGAGAAATTTATATCAACGTCAAAATGAATGCACATACGGGTTTGAAAGATCGGCTGGCGTCGATATTGTTGGTTTAGCGCTCGGAAAAAGCATTGTATCCCATGTGTTGACAGTAAGACACTTACATGTATATGTAATAAAAGTGAAATTTACGATAGATCGGAGAAGTAACGTGAGGTTTATGTTAATTTAGTTGGATCCCTTTAATATGAAAACCGAAAGAAAATATGGCTGTGCTGAAAAATACTGAAGAATACAAAATATAAGCCCAATGCATGCGATACCGACATTAAAATTCAATTTAACATGAAGACCAATAAACGCGACGAAAAAATGTACACGTATGGTAACGTTTGCTTCTTTCTCTCTTACGTTTATTATCGACATTTAATCAGCAATAAAAGAATATATTTTCCTCTAATTATTAATCGTTGCATTTATATGTCTTATATCCTTATATAACTATTTCTAATTACAGGATCAAGTATATAGAAAAAGAATTGTCGAAGCGCAAGAGTAAAAATAATAACGATGCAGCGAATAATACGAATAATGACAAGGGATCATATTGCTTGCCAAACGAAACAGGATTGCGCGCAGTACTGAATGCAAGTTAAGCGAGAAAATTTGAGGAGTGATTTTGAATGTCAGGCAAATTACGTTGTTAACAGTAACTTAGTAAGACATCTTACCTAATATGTATAATATATCCTGCACCTCTCATAAGTTGCACTTTTATTTATTTTTTAACTTTGTTCCATCGATTAATTATTTTGTTTTATTTTTCATCAACTTTTTTTTAGGTAGCTAGGAAGAGAGCTAGTGTAGCCACGATGTCTCATCCAACAGGTAACATACAGGATATGACAAAGGTAAATTATCTTGTTCTTAGCTTTGAATTTTCATTTTTATAGAGCTTGTATTTCTATGGGAATTTTCAATGTGGTTATTCTTTTACATTTCGCACTACTAACACAGTAATATGCATAAAGATTACTTGTTTATTTTTGTTCTCTTTATGTTGTCTACATTTTTTGTCTTGTGCTGTATACAGAACACTGTGAGGCAGCGAAATTGTTTCTGAATATACAACTTGCAGGAAGATATTTTTCAACTCCGAATTGCCGAAATGAGAGATCGAAAACCTAGATACGTACCGAGTTAGTAATATTGTGAACTTTTCTTTTTATAAATACTTTACGCTAGTATTTAAAATATCTATTAATTCTTAAGATATAATCATTATATAATATAAACTTCGATAATTAAATTATTATTATAAATTATTATAAATATAATTATACGTTTTTTTTTAATACATATATTTGTTCTAAAAACTTAAAAGTATACGTTTATGAATTTTTACATTTTTTAAATTACTTTAAATAGATGAAACATTGATAGTATAAGAGATACATATTTATGATTATACCATTGAGATATACTTTTTTACATATTAGTACTGTAAGAATCTACTATCAAATGTCTATTAAAAAATTCAAAAGAAATTCTTTATTGAATATTTTAAAAACATTTTTTAATTGAATCTCCAATAGCATTAATGAATTATAGGGTTTTTTCGAACAAACTGAATCTTGTAGCTCGAAGGAAGAAAATAACACGCAACTGAGTTATTCAAACAGCCAAAGTACAGTAAATTATGTAACAAGCGATAACGAGACGGCATCTAGACAGCGTTTGATGGACATAAAGGAAAGGGAGGAAGAAGTGGAGGTAGTTTCTCCCGAAGTTTTTGATAATGAAAATATTTATTCCGAGAGAAGATTAAGGTAATCAATTTTTTAATTTTTTATTATTATTTTATTAAATTACATAAGATTGTTAACGTAATTTTGTTAGAAATATTATCTTTGAATAAATTTAAGAAATGATTTTTTAAATCTAAACTATAAATTACATAATATTTACTTATGCAAAAATATAAGTAGTCCAATATTTAGAGTTTCCAAGCATAATAGATCATATCTGTTGGCAAGTATATTAATCTTGTTGATAATTTCTTCGGACGCATCTGTATCTTGATCAAAACCCTACTCTTTTGCTATCATTTGCTTTTCCATTGTCTATTCATAAAAAAACAAGTAATTATTGTATAGTTTAATGGGAATATAATTATTATTATTAGTTAAAAGTTCAAATACTTACTACTTCATCCAGCTCTAAACCAAACTTGAAACATAATGCTTCAAATTCCTTGTTGGCTAGAATAAAACTTAAATATTAGAAAAAATAAAAGTATAAAAGTA
Source organism: Monomorium pharaonis (assembly GCF_013373865.1). Taxonomy (NCBI): domain Eukaryota; kingdom Metazoa; phylum Arthropoda; class Insecta; order Hymenoptera; family Formicidae; genus Monomorium; species Monomorium pharaonis. Next base: position 33,841 of record NW_023416027.1, read on the forward strand.
CAATCATATATAATACATATATACACATAATTTATATATTCACAATGTATAAATAAACTTTCAACACTTAAGGATTATTATTGAATCAAAGTAACTCAGCAAATATTTCGTACAATGACTTTTTACTCCTATGACAGTAACTTGTCATGCTATGTATGTACTTTCAAACAAACACACTCCTCTATTCGCTTCATTGACACTCGGTCAGAGCATGATGTTTGTCTAATATGTAAAATAAGCATAAATATATTTGTATATATCAAATCCTATCTTAGCAATAACTCAAGTAAATAAATTTTATTCTCTACAAAAATCAATCTTATTGATATTACAATTTAGAACTTAATCAATAAAAAATAGATGTAACTTACATTATGTTTTACCCAATGTTTTGAACAGCAAGTCACATTTTATTGCAATAGTCAGCATCTTTGTATCACGGCAATCTCAGCATAAGTAGATAAACTCTTAATATTTTATCGGTTTTCTTTTAACATGGAAATGTCATGTTTCTCGTTGAATTACCCTAGATATAATTAATAATTGCAATAAATTTTTAGGTTTGGGAATACTGTTAAAACATGGAATACACATGATACATATAGTATTCTTAAGTTATCAAAAATTTATTAACTACATTAATTATATTTACTAACTACGCATTCTTTGTTTTTATACATTTAATTTCTTTATGTTAGGCATTTTTGTATCACGGCAATCTCAGCATAAATAGATAAATTCTCAATATTTTATCAGTTTTCTTTTAACACGGAAATGTCAGGTTTCTCGTTGAATTACCCTAGATATAATTAATAATTGCTATAAATTTTTAGGTTTGGGAATACTGTTAAAACATGGAATACACATGATACATATAGTATTCCTAAGTTATCAAAAATTTATTAACTACATTAATTATATTTACTAACTACGCATTCTTTGTTTTTATACATTTAATTTCTTTATGTTAGGCATTTTTGTATCACGGCAATCTCAGCATAAATAGATAAATTCTCAATATTTTATCAGTTTTCTTTTAACACGGAAATGTCAGGTTTCTCGTTGAATTACCCTAGATATAATTAATAATTGCTATAAATTTTTAGGTTTGGGAATACTGTTAAAACATGGAATACACATGATACATATAGTATTCCTAAGTTATCAAAAATTTATTAACTACATTAATTATATTTACTAACTACGCATTCTTTGTTTTTATACATTTAATTTCTTTATGTTAGGCATTTTTGTATCACGGCAATCTCAGCATAAATAGATAAATTCTCAATATTTTATCAGTTTTCTTTTAACACGGAAATGTCAGGTTTCTCGTTGAATTACCCTAGATATAATTAATAATTGCTATAAATTTTTAGGTTTGGGAATACTGTTAAAACATGGAATACACATGATACATATAGTATTCCTAAGTTATCAAAAATTTATTAACTACATTAATTATATTTACTAACTACGCATTCTTTGTTTTTATACATTTAATTTCTTTTTGTTAGGTATAAAATTGTGAGTGAAATTTATTATAATTTTAGTCAACATTAGTTAGAAGACTCAAATTTCCAGAAGTTGCAGCAAGAATCCAGCAACAAGAAAAAATGCATTACCAAAGAAGAAAAAATGTACTACATTCGAGGAAAACGAAAAGATAACAGAGAGAAGGCGACGGACAATTATGAGAGATTTAAGAAAGCAATTCAGACAATTTCAAATTAAACTTGTATAATTAATTATTTAGTGTTTTAATTCATATAAGTAAACGTTGATCATTTCTTACATCAGATATTTTTTTAATTGTAATTTAAATTTAAGAATCAAGAAACAATAAAAAAAGAATACAATATTACGATAATTTTATTTTTATTTGCATATATCATCCATCGAAAGGCATGCATTAAACATGTGCATACCAGTAAGTTTTGTTCTACAACTCTTAACAATTAATGTTTCTCATTACCTCTTATTTAGTAGTCTTGCTTGCTTGCTTATTGTTATTTTTGATTGTAAATATTCAAATTTTTTAAAATAAAGTGAATAAATATAAAGAATAAAACAATAACAAATTTGACTTCCAATAGCTTAAACAACAAAAATTATCCTATTTTACTGTTTTAGATAAATAATTTTTTAATGAATGTGTAT
>NW_023416028.1:0-21774 GCF_013373865.1 Monomorium pharaonis
TAATCTTACGTTCAATATAGGAACAATCAATATTAGCTTATCTAATCTTAACCGTCGAATGAATAAAAAAATGACAGTTTCCAACACATTTTGTTTCCGAATAAATATGGCAAAGTATTAATAACAAACTATTTAGCACTTTAATTATTCCTTATAACGGATTTTGAACGAAATACGTATTATTACGTGATCGACAATTCTTAAGAATACCTCACTCTTTTTTAAGAATACGCGTGGACAGTGACGTGCGGCAAGAATGCAAAAAATATACGTATAATAATTGTACTTACTCTGCACGTTACAATCTTTTTGTACTGCACAAATTCAGGAATTTTTTCACTCCACTAATAAACGTGTTGATGAATCGGCAGCTTCGGAAATAACGTTTCACGTCAAAGTAATCGCGCGGTAGAGGAAGCATAGTTAATTGGGAATAAGGACATTACTTTTCATTAACTATTTTTAAGTCAATATTTTACACATAAAAGTCTGAATAGATTTTAATATTTATCTCAACTCTTGTAAATTCTTTTCTAGGTCACTGGACCCTAAGAGGTAGCAAAGATCCCGACAACGTCCACTATTGATTTAAACAGCTGCCTTTTTTCGGTGATTGGTTCTCAAATCGGGCAAGATCCATTAAAACTTCGTAAGTGGACTGTGTTAAAACTAAAGGACAATTTTCAGAATTTGACCAAATGGTTAGACAAATTCAATGGAAGGGGAATGCAAGAGTATTTCTTATGATTGGCGGAGTAAACGGACAACAAACCTGAAAGTCCAAAAAAGTCCCCGAAAGGAAAGTCCCAAGAAAAAGTCCCGGAAAAGAAAGTCCGAGAACAAGTCCCGAAAAAGAAAAGTACTCACCAAGATACCCAGCACACAGCAGGAAGAAGACGCTAGACAGCTTCTGGAAGATTTCAGAGAACGTAGTTGGTGATGTTAAAAAAGATGTTAAGGAAGCTCTAGAAGATTTAAATAGGTCATTCTAGACAGGCGCATGTTGAAGAAAGAAGAAATGGAGGTGTCGCAACTCATACTAGGATAAATAAATGTGTGGGAAAATCTGCTTTTCAGACAGAAAAAGACCAAGATTATGCCCTTCATAGGGCATTGCTATCAAAAAATCGGGTCAAGAAGCACTACTGAACTTGACAATTCCACTACATCAAGAGCAAAAATACCTATTTCAGAATTAAAAGAACAAAATTTCCCATTTCCTAAAAACTAACTATTGTATGCGGGAAACAAGCTACATACGTCAGAAGAAACCATAGGTGTTAAATTAAAATTAAGACATCATATAAATAAACAAGAAGAAAAAAATGCAAAGCCTCATATAGTTTTTATTTACCCATACCATAAAAACATAAGAATATCATGTACACAGATATTAATAGATTACCGTAGATATATAACACAAATAACTAGACAGATGATTATTTTTGCACGTACATTTGAAAGACTTAATGAAATTCTCACAAATGACGGATACTCAAAAAGATACACATCATCCAACACGAAAGAAGACGCTGGACAGATTCTGGATAATTCAGAGGGCAACGTATGCGCAGATGATCCTAAGAACCCGAAAGATGAAAATTTAGAAGAGGCCATGCTAGAAGCAGGCATGTCGTAAGAGAAAGCCATGGTGTCGAAGCTTATACTAGGACAAAAATAAATACAGAAAAGTCTGCTTTTCGGTCAGAAGACGATCAAAACTATGTTCTTCATAGAGCATTGCTATCACCAGAGGGTCAAGCAGGACTAGTTCTTCTTAACAGACAATTCTATGTAGAAGTCAATGTACCAGCTTCACAATTATCTGAAAATGGTGTCCAATTTCCTACAGGAAGCATATGGCAGAATGGAATAGAACAATATGATAAATTAGAAATCTTACGAGTCTTCGTAATTTAGCACATTCATAAAGATGAAGAAAAGAACAATAGTGCAAGCCTTTTGTAATAACTATTTACCCAACACTTCAAAAAAAACAAAAAAAAGCTCAAGTTGCTCCTAAAACTGCCTCTGCAACTACATCTAAACCTGCTTCTCAAGCTCCTCCTAAACGTGCTACTGGAGCTTTTCCTAAAACTACTCGTAAAACTGCCTCTCCAACTACATTTAAAAATTCCTTCTAAAACTCCTCCTAAAATTGCTCTTAAAACTGCTACTGGAACTATTCGTAAAACTGGTCATGTAACTACTTCTGAAACTGTTCATAAAATTACTCCTACAACTTCTCATAAACCTATTCCTAAAAGTACTCGTATACTTACTTCCAAAATTCCTCGTAAAACTGCTCCTTAAATTACTTCTAATATTGCTTTTTAAACTACTCCTAAAACAATAGAAATAAGGGAAAGTTCTAACTAAGGAGCTCCGAATGGGGAGCGGATTGCAAAGAAGATATTTGTAAGCGTGGGGGCATGATATCACGCGGCAACTGTCAGAATACACATACATATGTATAAAAATACACATGTAATACATATAAAATATAAAGTATTTAAATAAATATAAAATTGCATTAGCATTTTTTTTACAAGCTTGATGTGGTCAAACAGGTACTAACAATAAGAAACAGACCTTATAATTTTGTGCAATAATACTTGATTAACAATAAAAATCATACAAAACTATTACAAAAAAATGATACGGATCAGAAGTAAGATAAGAAGGACATATGAGAAGCTTTTTTATCTGTACAATCTTACTTTTAGCCTTACCTCTATAACCACCGCCCACCACCAATACAAACAAACGCATAATTTCCACAAAAAACGTCGAGTATAAATTGTTTAATAATAAATGTAATATATTATTTATAAAACTGATTAATTATAAATTAAAAAAAAAATAAAATGTATTAATAAAACAAGCAATAAAATTGAGAAACGGCTGAGTGAGAAAAAAGATCACATCATTTTGTCACCAAGAGAATAATAAAAGAACCTAATTACAAAATTATGTATAAATTTTTATAATTGCTTTTTCTCCCTACGAATTCTTTGCGTTATCTTGTCCGTACGCGATGTCTCCGACTCCTCACATCCATACAGTTTTATTTTGGCTCTTTCTCCCTTTTATCCGTTGCATTCACTCGTTTTGACTTATTATGTGTGAAACAATAATAACCTTGCTTATATATTGCAATAATTTAATCTTTTTTAAAAATTAAATATTTAAATTTTAATAAATATAATATTTCTATTACAATATTTTACGTAACAGTCATCGAAAGAGCACAATATAATAGTTTTAATAAAACAACGGTTAAAAATTCTAATTCTTAAAGGTAATATTATATCAAAATATTATAATAAATAAATATTATTAGTACATTAGTTATATCAACCAAAGTAAACCTATTAATGAATTATTGTAGATTGCCTATCGGTTTGCATTGAATCTTAGTAATGAATATAATTCTTCTATTATATAAATTTCTTTGCTTTATTTAAACTTATTTTAAATTTATTCCGTTGTTTCTTGTTTCCTTCTTTCTTCATTTTCAGACAAGGGGAAGGTAACTTTCCGTGGACCTTTTGTCTTCTATATACGCTCCCCTGTCCCCATTTCAGCATTCGCCCTTTGTCTCACGGGAAACCACTGTCAAAAACCGTGAGCGAGACGGTCTTCTTTAATTTTTTTATTTCTTTTTGTATTTATATAGATTTATATTTTCTCTTTTTTATTACACATTTCAGAATTATGCCAATAACACACATGCACACTTTAAAACGTGCATTTCTTCTTTAAATAGCACGATAAATAATAACATAGCTTCCCTGTTTACCTATACAGGTTTTCAACCATACACAAACACACACTTAATGTCTTTCCTATACATTTTTTTTACCATACACACACACACACACACACACACACACACACACACACACACACACCACACACACACACTCTGTCCTAATAATTAATTTTTCTTTATCACTTTAAATCATTTTCTCTCTATCTCTCTCACCCCATTTAAAAACTCGCGTATACGAATACAACGTTGTGCCAAAATTACAAAAAAATATTTAAAAAATTTTGTTTAAAATTAAATTATGGCCATCATTTTTGAAACACACGGTATTTCCAAAATCAGATCCAATAAAAACACGACCGGTTACGAATGCAACGTTGTGTCAAAATTTTAAAGCAATCGGTGAAAAACTTACGGAGATCTTAGATGAGGAACAAACATTTTACATTTTTATTTATATAGATTATTCAGTAATTATTTATTTTTACAAATACGTACGTTTACTGTACTTAAATTATTCATAATTATTCATTTGTGAAAAACATTAATGTAAAAATGTATAATTGCTAAATAATTAATTTTGAACTAAATGACAAAACCATTCTTCGACATCTACAGTCTGGCAAAAGTTATGATTAGGGCTATTACTCTTCAAGTCAATAATCTTTCAATAGTAACTATTCACATCTGAATAGTAACTATCCGTCAATAGTCTTGCGAATATTTATTATTGGAGAGTTCTATTTAAGCCACTAATTCTCTAGTAGTAACTATTTACATTGTAACTGTCAATAGTTTCATGAATAGTTACTATTGAATCTCAATAGTATTTTTTTATAGGAAACTATTTGTTAATAGTTTTGTGAATAGTTATTATTGAAAAATACTCTTTAGTCTCAAATAGTTTCCTCAGTAGTCCGCCAAAAAACTACTGGAAATTTGCCAATAGTTTTTCTGAACAGTTACTATTAGATCTCAATAGTTTTTTTTTCCATTAATAAGGGTGGTGCAAGTTTCGCTCGGCACCTTGTGTGCTCTCGGAGCACCTCGGGGCACCGCCTGGGCCGCGTTCGTGTCTCGGGCCGGCTCGGCCGCCTCGTCAAGGTGCTCCGAGAGCATGCGTATTATTCCTGCCGGTACGTGTAAAAAGTATGCAATTCATTATTATTAATGTAACAAAATGTGACCCAGATAACACAGAAACCAAAGGCCGTCTTTTGAAGGTTAAGTCAGATTTGTGGTATCTGAGAATTATGTTATGATTTGAAGGACATTGGCTTATATTACCATTGTTATCGATAAAAGCTCTTATCCCATCAAAAAACCTTAAAAAGATAAAAAAGATACGCCAAGTACATAAACGCGTGCTTTCTAAAATAAATTTAAGATCAATACAGTTAGCCAAGTATATTTTAAGAGACTTAAAAAAGTTTAATAAACATTTATTTAATTAAAAAATTGCTTAAACGGGCTTGATGATTAAATGATTAAAATCAACCAACGAGATTATAGTGAAGCAAAAACTTGGCGTGCCCGGCTTAAAACGCCCGACTTAAAATGACCCATTAATGTAATATGAAAATTATTTGTACGAATAAAATAATAAAAAAATAATAACTTATAAAAAACTTCTCAAAGTTAGAAAAGATATGTCAAGTACATAAACGCATTCAAAAATAATTCTATTAAAAAATTATTTGAAAAATGGAAATATAAGTAATAACATATAATAAAGCAGAAACTGACAGATAGTAAAGCAATATTCGAGTTACATTAATTGCATTCTTGTATATGTATATTTATCAATATCAATAACATAGAGCCTTGGAAATTCAGAAAAAATATGAGCTAAGCACGCCAAGTTTTTGCTTCACTATAATCCCGTTGGTTGATTTTAATCATTTAATCGTCAAGCCCGTTTAAGCAATTTTTTAATAGATATTTAATAAATTTCTTTAAGTTTTTAAAAATATACTTGGCTAACTGTATTGATTTCAAATTTATTTTGAAAAGCACGCGGTTATGTATGCGTATCTTTTTTACCTTTTTAAGATTTTTTAAGGGTATATATACAAATTAATAATAAAATAAATTTATTTTATTATCTTATTTTATATTTAATTTATATTTAATTATTTAAACATCAAGCCCGTTTAAGCAAATTTACATAAAAATACAATAAATATATTAAACTTGAAATAGTTTATTGCATATAATTGTTGAGTAATTGCATTGATAACATTTTTATTTTTCAAAAATAGTTTTTATATAGATGTTTATTTTTTAAATTTTTTTAAGGCTTGTTTCTACCAATGTAAATTAACTTTAATCTCGGTTTAATTTACTTGTTATCTCATTCTAGATCCAAAAATTAGAAAGAAATAGAAAGTAAGTTAATCCAAGATTAAAGTTAATCTACGTTGGTAGAAATAGGCCTATCTTTTTTAATATACTTGACTAATAGTATTAATCTTAAATTTATTTTTAAAAGCACGCGTTTATGTATAAGCATATTTTTTTTATCTTTGCAAGGTTTTTTGATGAATTTTAATAATATATACAGAAACATAATTGAATAAAACATTTTGACATTAAAAAGTTAAAATAAATAAATTTTGTATAAATATCCGTCCTTATAGTGGCGCATTTACTTCATATCATTATTTTTGTAGAAAAAACAAAATTTTTGTTTTTTATTTTAAAAGGCAATTTTTTGTAATTTTACACATTTAAATTTATTTTGTATATGTAAAAATAAATGTAAAATACACTTATTTGTTTACATATACAAAATAAATTTAAATGTGTAAAATCACAAAGAATTGTCTTTCAAAATAAAAAAATAAAAATTTTGTTTGAATATATATATATATATATATATATATAAGTATATATACAGAGTGTTACAAAAGCTTTGTAATCGGATTTGCTTAGCACCATGCGATAGAGAATGAAAATCTAAGAAGAAATGTCTAATACTATTTTTCGATGCGGTAAATAGTTTCGCCTTAATTCATCATTGTAATAAGTCAATAAGCGCGGAGATACAAAAGAAAGTCAGTGATGGAGAATGCGTAAAGTTGACTCCTTGTTATTAAAAATTTAAAAGTGCTTCTAATGCTAATAATTATCGATAAAATTCTTTAAAAGGCTACCAAAATTTTTAATAGAACTGTCGGTTATCGAGAAATATTTCCATTTTGACGGAACTTAGAAAATTTTCGAATTTGTATCTTCAACTAAAAAAATTTTGTATTCCGCAGCTTACAGCTTTGAGTGCTAATAATCATCGATAGAATTCTTCAGGCGGCTACTAGAACTGCCGATTACCGAAAAAAATTTTACCGCTATAGATCTTACAAAGATTTGTCTATCAGACAAAGTAAGAAAAAATTGAATAGTAATTAAATTTATTTATTATAAATTATAAAACATTATAACAAGTGCTTCTTATAACAAGTACTCAAAGTGTCCATTATTAGCTTCCAAACATTTAATTGCTCTATTAATGACACTTTCTTTTTTACTTTATCTGATAGATAAATCCACCTCTGAGAGCATGAGAATGGACGGTCCGCCGCCATTGCTCCTCAAATATTTCTTATAAGAAGTATTGCGCGGAACATCGCGCGATGCGCTTGATGCTGACTGCTGCAGCTGACCGACTTACTTCATTGTGCTATTAACACCTTTTTTATCGTTATGAGTGTGTCACTCATAACAACTTGTTAAATCATTAATTAATTAATTTTTTTCTCAGTTGAGGCAAAGAGCAGAGGAAAACAAAACAAGGCCTAATTTTACACATTTTTATCAAATAATTAATGTACACTAGCACTTACATGCCTATCAAAGTACTTTTAATTAAAAGTTACTTTTAATTAATATTCAATTCGTAATTAATTTTAATTTTATTATAAAATTCTAACGGTAAGAACAAACTTAGAATTTAACTTTAAAAAATTTGATATTAATTACATCGACTTTTTATAAAAAATCGATTATAAAATGAGCAACGAAAAATCATATTTGTAGCAAATGTCAGAAAAAACAATTATAAAACAACAAAATTTGTTGTAGATATCTCATTATGTCAACTAAATAAACAAAATTTAAAGTAAAAACCTATTTCTAATTAAAAATGGATATTACTACTAACACAAATCTTTATCGAAATTATATGATAATGTAATGGATTTTGTACAAGCTAGCGATCAGGTATTTTTACATCATCTTAATTTTTTATATTTTTATAACGTAATTTAAATTTTGCACGTCTGTCCGTCTCTCTCTTCTCTCTCTCTCTCTCTCTCTCTCTCTCTCCTCTCTCTCTCTCTCTCTCTCTCTCTCACTTGCTCTCTCTCTCTTCCTCTCTCCTCTCTCTCTCTCTCTCTCTCTCTCTCTTCTTCTCTCTCAAATTACTGATCATTTAAAAACAAATTATTTTAAATTTTAGACTATTAGCAATAAATTTTAACAACGTAAACCATAGATAAATCCACTGCAGCAAAATTAATGATACAAACTTGTAAGTCTTATCAATATTATAAGAAATAGTTGTTCTTTACTACTAATCTGTAATTTTTTAATCAAAGATTTATATAAAAATAATTAACTTCTTTATTAACACAATTCTTTTTAACTTTGATAACTCTTCTAAAATCTATTTCTTTTTACATTATAATGTCTTATTTTTTTTTAAGAATAGCATTATTTATTTAATTTAATATTATCTATGTATTTAATTCTATATTCCTGCATTTCTTTCAAAAATTTAAAATTTTTTAAAGATTTTAGAAAAAAATTTTAAAAATGTTTTTAAATAAATTTTATATTAATCTATTTTAGATATATAGAAGCTGGTACTTAACAAAAACGAAATAAACTTTAAAACAAAAAAAAATTTAATTTAACAATGGACACATAAATCTTTAAATTTTAATATTAAATAATTAGAAATAACCAGTAAAGTTAAGAAAACGCAATAAAAAAATGCATATAACTCAATTAATCAATGATTATCGTAATTATAAAAATAAAGACAAAATGCACAAAATTAAATATGTAAAAGACATTATACAAGATTTGGAAAACTATGGACCAGCTAGTTTAATACACATTGCTATTCTGAGTAACATACTTAAAAGACGCATTAATATATGGAATGCTAATGGTAATTCAAATAAGATCATCGGAAGAAAAAAATTGGGACCATCTATAGATATTGAATATCACGCGAATAATTCTGAACAAATTGGTAAGTTATTAATTACAATAAATAACTTCAAAAAGAAATGAATAAAGTTGTTTTGATTTATAAAATTTTATGACTAAATTAAAAAAGATTTTATTTTCAAACAGTTACGTTTTCATCCAATTAAAATAAAATCGAAAAAATAATTTATTTCCTATCTCAAAACAAACTTTTACCACAAGTCTTTTTTTTTTCAAATTAATGATTATGTAAAAAATGACACATTATCTGTACAAACTTGGGTTACTCGTATCTCATTTTTTAATTTATTTATAGTAATTAAAAAATTTCTAAATGTTAATTTATTTATAGTGATTTAGAAAATCTTTAAATATTCATAAACATTATAGTGATTAGAAAATTTCTAAATATTCATAAACATATTTTCAAGCTATTGAAAAATGTTTGGTTACTTTGGAAAAAGACAAAATTTATACTAATTTATTATCCAAAATTTGTCACCAATTAAATCTCATACAGCACAGAACATTAGTAACCATGTTGCAGCAATGTTGCGAACAGAAAAATGACAGCGATTACGCTAGTGATCTAATGTTTAAAAAAATCGTACTAATTCGCAGCGCCATCCATTTTTCGTACACTACGTAGAACTACGCGTGGTGTAAAGACTGTAAAGATATAAGGTGAAACATCCCCGTAGGAATGCGCATTCGTTCAAATTAATGGCAAAACAATCGGTGACGCTACAAACTGCGTATGTATATGTTTTTTTTGTGTATAAGTTTTTTTTATGTATGTGTATATTTTGTTTTATCAATATTATGTTAGAATTTAGTGTAAATTTTAGTATTATTTTTTTATTAGTTTTTTCTGCCATTATGCGCAATGTTTCACCTTATATTTTTGCATATATTTTGCACCCTAAAACTACGTAACCATATCTACTTTTTAAGGAAATAATACGCTATTTTTGGTTTACATTCGTTTACATCCACAATCAAGGATATGCTGTATTTTGAACTTATGTTTTTACAAGGATTATATACGATATATATTACTGTTAAATGATGTTTATCCAAATTTTCTTTAAATAGATTATAGAAACATTAAATTTACTGAAAATCAAATAATAATACTCAACCAACAATACAGAAAAAAATAATTAAATTTTAACATTAAAATTTAAAGAAATTAAGAAGATGCTGGACTACTACTGAAACTTAATCGAGGTCCATAATGTAGGGTCATTCATGCACATTATTAAAGGGATTTTGTACGTATTTCGTTTTCTTATAGATTTGGAAAATTTTTTCCAGAATTAAAATACACATATTAATATCAATCTATGAATTAAATTTTATATTGAGAACAAAAAAAATTTTTTTCATATTACTCTACTTATCGACTTTTTCCAAATCCGCATTTACACACACATGAAATTTTCATGGATATTTTTCTCTTATATCAGAAGCTTCCAGCTTTTCTGAAAGCACATTATTCTTACCTATAATGACAACTTTGCATAATAATAATTTTGTACGTAAAGGGTTTTTAAAACTTAGTACTGCGAGTAAAAATTACGAGATGTCTGCACAAAAGTATAATTTTCTAATTTTTTCTTGGTTTTTAAAGAAAATTGTATCTAGCAAGGTTTGTTATTGTCCATACTTTAATTCTGGAGAAGCATTTACAATTCTATGAAATCAATTAAGAGCCAAGTGTAAAAAAAATCAATTAGCGTTTAATCGGTGAAACAGACAATTCCAGCAACCCCTTAAAGATAGAAGATTGATTTAATAATATACACACGCACACACACGCACACACACGCACACACACGCACACACACGCACACACACAAATCTATAAGTTAAACGTAAATAAATAAACATATATTAATATTAAATAAACATTATTTATTACGTATTTAATATGTACATGTATTCAGTATTGACAGATTTGAGGATTCGACACTGAGTCGCAGGTGTGGAGGGAAAAAAAAACAAAAGGCAAAAATCATATATGAGCGCTCACTAAGTCTGCAATATCGTTTTTGCCTATAGAGCTTCTTCTTTTCCACAGCCGCGGTTCGGTAACAAATCATCAAATCTGGCAGCATTGCATGTAATTCGAAAATTACACATCTTCCCTGTATAAACCGTCGGATTGAAAAATATTGAAAAATATTGACATTTTGTCAAAAAGCAGAATTCAGAAGAATTCAAAAGATATTCAAAAGATATTTAAATGCTTCTTATTGCGATTAAATGCGAAGAATTCAAAAGTTATTTAAGAGATATTCAATTGAATTTTTCGCATTCAATCGTAATAAGCATTCAAATAAATGCGAACCTTCGCATTAAAAAAGATTCACTTCTTCTGCTAATTATTATCGGATTCAGAGGCATACAAAATTTTATGGTTCTATTTTCAATATTGCACTGATACGTATTGGCCACAATCCAATCCGAGATTTTTGCAAAGCAGAATTTCCAATAAAATTTTGTGAATGGAGAACACTATTTTTGAATAAGATATTTTATGCAGGGTTCAACATATTTAAAACATATATATTTCATCGCTGTATTAGCACATTTACATATCATAAATATAATATTTAAAGCATTTTGTTATATATCTTAAATGGATCAGAGATATAATTTGTTGCTGTTATTCTGTAGTATGTGTAACGTATATGTATGATACTTGATATTATGTATATGAGATATATATGTCACTGTGCCTGCTAAGTGATCTAAGGTCTTTTCTTTCCCCGCTTTTTCAATCGTCTACTGCACTTCCCACATCAACCTACCTGTCTATTTAACTTCTCTACAGTCTGTCCTTAACTTTTTTTTATTTTTTCCATTTACTCCTTTCTCATTTTATCTCCTTTCTTATTTTCTGTATACGCATATCTTTTTGCCGCTTAATTTTGCACAAACTCACTCTACCCTTTTTTACAAACTTAATGACAAATTTTACTCTATTCAACTGGACACATAGGTTGTGTTATTTATAGAACTTTTAAGAAACATATTAAACATTTTGCTAAGTGACGCAAACAAAACTTTTGTACACATAGCCATACATGTATGCTATGCGCGTACCTTACACAAGATTTCGCACTTTTCGGTTATTAACATAAGAGTAATATTTAGAAAGAAAAAGTATTCGTATTTGTAAAATAGCTGAGTATCTCATATTTTGTATCCTTATCGTCATGTAATGTAATCCTTATCCTTATGTAATATGATCAATTATCAAAAATTGGCAATTTTATAAAGTGTTTTAGCTTTTTTTTTTCTTACACGTATTATAAGGTAAATGTCTTTATTCCCGACCCCTATAAGACCGACCTAACAAAAAAAATGGCTTAAAAATAATTTCCATAAAGAGTTTCATTCTGGTGGATAGCTTAATCCATGCACATTTCAAAAATCGTTGATTTAATCTATTTTGTCAAAGATATTTTTAGTTAGAGACGAATAAAAGCGCGTTAGTGCGTGTCCCCTCTATTGAACAGCTGTACCAGATTTTGACCGGCATGCCCCTGTTATCAACCACTTTTTTTTCAGAGCATGCAAGGCAAAAGTTTTAAACAAAACATAAAAACAAACGTAGATCAATGATAAACATAAGAAATACACATAAATCACGAAAATAATTATTTTATCTTAGTTCAATAATATGAAACAATCAATATTAGCTTATCTAATCTTAACCGTCGAATGAATAAAAAAAATGACAGTTTCCAACACATTTTTGTTTCCGAATAAATATGGCAAAGTATTAATAACAAACTATTTAGCACTTTAATTATTCCTTATAACGGATTTTGAACGAAATACGTATTATTTACGTGATCGACAATTCTTAAGAATACCTCACTCTTTTTTAAGAATACGCGTGGACAGTGACGTGCGGCAAGAAATGCAAAAAATATACGTATAATAATTGTACTTACTCTGCACGTTACAATCTTTTTGTACTGCACAAATTCAGGAATTTTTTCACTCCACTAATAAACGTGTTGATGAATCGGCAGCTTCGGAAATAACGTTTCACGTCAAAGTAATCGCGCGGTAGAGGAAGCATAGTTAATTGGGAATAAGGACATTACTTTTCATTAACTATTTTTAAGTCAATATTTTACACATAAAAGTCTTGAATAGATTTTAATATTTATCTCAACTCTTGTAAATTCTTTTCTAGGTCACTGGACCCTAAGAGGTAGCAAAGATCCCGACAACGTCACTATTGATTTAAACAGCTGCCTTTTTTCGGTGATTGGTTCTCAAATCGGGCAAGATCCATTAAAACTTCGTAAGTGGACTGTATTAAAACTAGAGAACGATTCTCAGAGTTTGGCTAAATGGCTAGACAAAATTCAGTGGAAGGGCAGTGCAGGAGTATTCCTTATGATTGGCGGAGTAAACGGACATGGACCCGAAAGTCCGAGAACAAAGTCCGAAGAAGTAAGGTACTCAAAAAGATACCCAGCACACAGTCAGAAAGAAGACGCTAGACAGCTTCTGGAAGATTCAGAGAACATAGAAGGCGAAGGTGATGTTGGTGACGATAAACATGATCTAATAGGACATTCTAGAGAGCAGCATGTTGTAGGAGGAAGAAATGGAGGTGTCGCAACTTATACTAGGATAAATAAATGTGCGGCAACATATGCTTTTCAGAGTGAACAAGACCAAGACTATGCCCTTCATAGAGCATTGCTATCAAAATCGGGTCAAGAAGCACTACATAAACTTGACAATTCCATTAAGTCAGACGCAAATATACCTGTTTCAGAATTAAAAGAACAAGATGTCCCATTTCCTAAAGGAAGCTATTGGTATGTGGGAAACATGGTACGTGATTCAATAGAAATGGATAGTGTCGTATTAAAATTAAGACATCATATAGATAAACGAAGCGAAGAAAATGCAAAGCCTCATATAGTTTCTATTTACCCATTCTTTAAACAGGAAAAAACAATAACGTGTTTCAAAGGATATCGTCTATATCGTGATTATATACAAAAACTAACTAAACAAAAATTTGTCCTTTCATCTACATTTGAAAAACTTAAAGAAATTCTCACAGAAGATGGATACTCAATAAGATACCCATCATCTAACACGATAGAAAACGCTAAACAGATTCTGGACAATTCAGAGGGCAAATCCTGCGAAGATGATCCTCGCAATCCAAAAACTGAAGATTTTAGAACAGGCCATGCTAGAAGCAGGCATGTCGTAAAAAGAAGCAATGGTGTCAATGGTGTCGAAGCTTATACTAGAACACATAGATGTGAAACAAAAAGTGCTTTTCAGTCAGAAGAAGAACAAAACTATATCCTTCATAGAGCATTGTTATCAGCAGAGGGTCAAGTAGGACTAGTTCTTCTTAACTTAAGATTCTATTCAGAAATCGGTGTAAAAGCTTCAAGATTATCAGAATCAAATGGCTCATTTCCTAAAGGAAGCAACTGGCATAATGGAAAAAAAATAAATGATGAAGAAATCGAAATGGTCCATATATATTTAGGACATCAAAAAGGTGAAAGCAAGAACAATAGTGCAGAACCTTTTGTAATAAATATGTTCCCAAGATTGAAAAATAAAACAAAAAAGGTAAAAAACAAAAAGAACAAGAAGGTGCTCAAGCTGCTCCTGAAACTGCTTCTGCAACTACATCTAAACCTGTTTCCAAAACTCCTCCTAAACGTGCAACTGGAGCTACTCCTAAAATTCGTAAAACTGCTCCTAAAACTGCCTCTCCAACTACATCGAAACCTGCTTCTAAAACTTCTAAAACTGCTCTAAAAACTGCTACTGGAACGATTCGTAAAACTGGCCATGTAACTACTCCTGAAACTGTTCATAAAATTACTCCTACAACTTCTCATAAACCTACTCCTAAAAGTACTCGTAAATCTACTTCCAAAATTACTCGTAAAACTGCTCCTTAAATTACTCCTAAAACTGCTTTTTAAACTGCTCCTAAAACAATAGAAATAAGGGGAAATTCTAACTGTGGAACTCCGAATGAGGAGCGAGTTGCAAGAAAGGTACTTGTAAGCGCGGGGGCATGATATCACGCGGCAACTGTCAGAATACACATACATATGTATAAAAATACACATGTAATACATATAAAATATAAAGTATTTATATAAATATAAAAATGCATTGGCATTTTTTTTACAAGCTTAATGTGTCGTAGTCAAACAGGTACTAACAGTAAAAAAGAAACCGTATAATTTTGTACAATAATACTTGATTTATCAATAAAAAACCATTATAAAACCATTATAAAAAAATGATACGGGTCAAAAGTAAGATGAGAAGACAAATGAGAAGCATTTTTATCCTTACAATCTTACTTCTAGCCTTACCTTTACAACCACCGTCACAACACAAATGAACGCATAAATTGTACAAAAAAACGTCGAGTATAAATCGTTTAATAATGAATGTAATATATTGATTATAAAACTGATTAATTATAAAATAAAAAGAAATAAAATGTATTAATAAAACGAGCAATAAAATTGGGAACCGCTGAGTAAGAAAAAGGTCACATTATTTTGTCACCAAGAGAATAATAAAGAAAACTAATTACAAAATTATGTTTAAATTTTTATAATTGCTTTTTTTTCTTACGAATTTCTTTGCGTTATCTTTGTCTCTCGTATGCGATGTCTCCGACCGCATATCCATACTGCAGTCTTATCATTCCGGTTTTTTCTCTTTTCCATCCGTTGCATTCAATCGTTTTAACTTATGTGTGAAACAATAATAACTTTGCTTATATAATTTAATTTTTTTTAAAAACTTAAATATTTAAATTTTAGTAAATGTAATATTTTTATTATAATATTTTACATAACAGTCATCTGAAGAGCACAATGATAGATTAATAAAACAATGGTTAAAAATTTTAATTCTTAAAGGTAATATTATATCAAAATATTATAATGAATAAACATTATTAGTACATTAATTATATTAACCAAAGTAAACATATCAATGAATTATTATAGATCGCCTATCGGTTTGCATTGGATCTTACAAGAGAACGGACAGAACTGTCCCTCACCGATTTTAATGAGCTTTGGATATGTTGTAGAACATAAAAAAATATTAAACCCATATTTTTTTTTAGCGGCGTATCTCGACGTTTAGGGGTTGAAACCACCCCTTGAAAACAACGCGTTTTTTCGTTTTTGGCGAATATCTTTTTAAAATATAAGGTTTATGAAAAAATGATTTATACTAAAGTTTTTTGGTATTTTATACTCTTTACAATAGTATATTTAGATTTTCCAAAATTTCAAACTTTTAATTTACCTCATCCCCACCTTTTTTTTCAAAATTTTGAAAATTTTGTAAGGACAAAAATTAAAGAGCATTAAAAGTCACATCCATCCAAATATAATAATATATGGGTTCCATTATTTTTAATTATCGGCAAAACGAGATGATAATCTCGTGCTATAGGCGCCAAGCTAGTTAAGTTGCGTTATTTCTTTAGTCACGTCTTATTCAATAACTACCTCTCTTGCGTATATTTTTATATTAGAACATAAAAACCTTAATTACATAATACTCAACGTATTACACGTTATAAAGTATAAATGCATATGTATAACAAATGCGAATATAGATTAATATAAGATTAATAATTATTTTAATTGCTACAAATGCGAATATAGATTAATATAGATTAATATAAAGCAAAATATTTTTTTAATATTTAAAACTGCAAATACAATATAACAAAATATATAATATTAAGAGAGAAGTATAAATATAAACTGCAATAACTATTTGCATAATTATATTATTTACACTATATAGCACTATATATACACTATATATGCACATAGCACACTCTGATAACAAAAATTATATAATTATATAATTTAATTTAATGAGTTCAAAATTTATACGTGTTACGTCCAGCCTTATAGGATTTAACTCTTTATTCGGTAGGAAGAATATTTCAGGGAGAACAGGTAAGGCAGGAAAGAACGTAACAAAACGTATAGAATTCCCGTAGGCACACAGTTTAAGGAGGGTATGTGCCTCGGGTCGAACGCACTTTTTGTGACTCAAAAATATAGGTCAACGTGCCGATAGGCCCGCTATAACCCGTTTCGAGTCGTACGTCCGTCGGTCCAAGTTTCGAGTCAACGAATTGAATCGCTTTAACTCGGGATCAGACCAGATGCAGTCTTTGTTCGGGATAGGCGAGGTCGTTATTAATTAAAATAAATGATAAAGTTTTACATAAAATTAACAAAAGTATTTATTCTAATAACAAATAAAAATAAAAATAAAAAGAAATACAAATAAGCGCTGAAGTCGTGGTTTGACAATTTTGTAATAACGGTATAATTAAATTTAAGACTCATAGTGAGTATGAATATAGTTGTACAAATATTAAATAAGTTGTTGTATCCCTGGTCTCGGGATACAGTGCGGGACCGCTGCCGATGACTCCTCGGGATCAGGTTTCCAAGAGATAACGCCGAGAGTTAATAATAAGAGATATATATTTATTCTTCCTGTACAGTTTTCGTTAGCGAACCCGAAAGATGAGTTACTTCGTCTAGTTTGTAGTTTCGACGAGCGACATATACTCGTCGCTATTATTATTGATTATGAGCCCACTCGTTCTCTTTCCGCGGTCTTTATATACTCAGCCTTTCGGCTTGTTACCAAGGGGTGTCACTCGCGGTCACGGGCCTTTGGCCCGTGCACTAGCTTAGCCAGCAATTGCTAGCTAGGCGCATTCCACCGGAAATCAGGAGATTTCGGGTGGCAAAATGAGTAACCGGATATGTAGCTCGGTGTGATGTCCGGTGTGAAGGCCGGTGCGATGCCCGGTAGCAAGGCCGGACGGTGTCGTCGCGCGAGGTGTCACTCGACACCCTTCTCGTTATTACAAGTAGAGTTTGTGTGAGTGTCGCGCACTCACAACATCCCTCCCCCTTATTGGAAAGAAAACGAGGGGCTGAGTTTCGCAACTAATAGTTTACGCTATCTTATCGCTTTTCCTTAGTGAAAAACTATATACTAATCGCTATTTCTTTATTGTTTTATACTAATAATTACATACCATTGTAGCTGGTATTGCTCGTTCTCAGATTCGCGTACACACAGGTTTTAAAATCTTTCAAAACTGAACATGTTCATGTCCAGGGTCTCGTTTACGGCCTCTTCTTCGTCGAGGAATATCTCGATGCACTTCCGGCAGTTTCTGGCAGGGCACACGTTCATTAACACTTTTCCGCATTTGAAACACTCGGTGATCGTTTCCCAATGTTCGTCAGGTGAGAGCTGCGTCCGGTATCCGTGTGCCGATGGATCTCGTATGGTGCAATAAAGCCGGTATCGTTGGCGATAACAGCTTCGGCACCATCTTCTCCAAGGAAACTCTGTTTCCACTAGACATCTCTCTGTTGGTTGGAGGCAGATGCTTCGTAGAAGTCTTTCGTATCTTTCTGGGTGGTCCAATGGGCGCACTCCATCGATGGGCTGACTGAGTTCAAATTCCACAGGAATTTTCATCCTGTCCTTGGAGTTGGTGTGTGTGTTGTAAACTCTATGTCACCGGGGTAATTTGCGGGGCTGGTTCCGCCTGGCTGCTGCTGTTGTTCTTGAGCTTGAACTTTGTTTATCGTAACGACAGTATCGAGTCTTTAGGGCTCGATTGGGTCGTCAGTTTTTTATAGTCTCGTAGGAATGGAAGTGGTGGGGTGTAATTCCCTAAATCGGGCCATATATGGTCATAGTCAATTCAGCTATGCACATCCGGTGTGTGAGCGAAATTTGCAGAAATAAGTTTTTTGATTCTTTGGTTCCGGTGTAACGCGATATATCGTGTGATATATGGGTCTAATTTTGTTAATCCGAGACGTAGAGCTGTGCAAACTAATGCCACGTTTTTTCCCGCAGGAAATAATGGATCAAATTGTATATGATATATAAATAATTACTATTACATATAGTTGTTAATTACTATTACATATATATACATATATATATATATATGTTTTTGTGTTAGAAACGTGTGCTGTTGCTTCGTTTTAGGATAGATCTCGGTATCGTATATTCTGTATCTATATCTAATGTCACCCGCTTATTGTTATTCCGTTTTTTCTTTTTTATTATAATAAATCCTATTACTACGGCTATTATTATTATTACAATTGTTGTTCCGCTTGTCGCCATTGGAAAAATAAAGTGTGGCGACTGAAAAATCGAACTTGAATTTTTATCTAGTTCGTTGTCTATCTCCTCTAATTTATCCTTGGAATTTTTAATTCCGTCGGATTTGGTATAATATTTTTTAATTTTATTTCTTTGAGACCTGTATCGTTTTCTAAACCAGGCTTCTGTAGTAGTGAAATATTATACTGAGGAGATATGATTCTACTCTTGTCTCATGTGACATCTTGGGTGATCTTATAATTGTATTTTCTGTCACTAACTTACAGTTATTTTTTAATGTAATTTTACCTACTTTTTCAATTGTTTCCTTTATTTTTCCATGGTCTTTACAATGTAGAGTAATTACTTGCTTTCGTGGTGACGAGTATAGCCACGAGTGTGAATTACTTAACGCTATCCAAAGACTGTGGTTCGACGTCGCATTTTTTATGTTACAATTTTATAATGATCTTCGTTTCTAGATACATTTTTATCTCGCAGATAGAGTCTGGGTTTATTCGATATACGGGGTGATTTTCCGTGCATAGGTATTCGGTATTTATCTCTATGCATTTCCGCAGGTCGTTCTTTGCGAGGGTTATGTAAGTACGCTGTTCTGTGTCTATTGCAATCAGGGGATTGTTAATTTCTACGAACGAAAAAATGTTGTTCTGACTGGGATAGGTAGCGGAATTACACTTAGTATTTCGTATTTTGGCATCGAAATTAGAGGGAATCGTAAAATAGTATATATATTTATTGATCGCAGTATGCGCCTACTGTCGCCAAATTTCTCTATTGTCGACCATTCATTCTCTTTTATTCTGAATGGGAAGTAGAGTCCTTCGGGCAATTGCGAGCTAGCGTCTTTAAGTGATTCTATTATTATTGATATAGGTTGTTAACCGAGGATGCAGAATTCCTTCTTTTAAAAACGTTAAATATTCTAGTACGTCTTCCGCGTCGCGTGTTAGATCAGACAGTACCGCGTTAATTATTATAAAATTTTCGTGTAAGTTACTTTGGCGTTCGTCTTCTAATAATTTTGTTCTTAGTTTGTCTGTCGCGTCGCGAGAGTATTTTCGTTTTGTCGGATAGTTCTTTCACTGTTATCAATGTGAGCGATAGTGGCTTGCATTATTTTTATTTGGTTTTTTATTGCGTGTTTGTTTAATTCCTGTGAGTCGTGTAATACCGTTAGTTGTTCGTTAATTAATTTTTCATCGTTTGCGTCCATCGTACCGAACAATGATTTTGCGACTGATCCTATCCCGTCGATTAATCCTCTTTTGTGTATTCTTGTATTGTATGTTGAGTTTATGCGTTCTATTAATTTATTAGTTCTTTCACACCCTTTTTCAATAACGCTGTGTAAATTTTCGCATGTTTCTTTCCCTATGACTGCTATCATTTTGCATAGATTATCCGTTTTGCGTACGTATTTTTCTACCTGTGCGAGTCGTTTTGATAGTGTCGTCACGTCTATCTTGATGACCACTTTCCAGAAGGATTCAACCTGATGTAATCCTCCTAGCTTTTCAAAAATAATCCCT
Organism: Monomorium pharaonis; assembly: GCF_013373865.1. NCBI lineage: Eukaryota > Metazoa > Arthropoda > Insecta > Hymenoptera > Formicidae > Monomorium > Monomorium pharaonis. The sequence continues at coordinate 20,761 of NW_023416028.1, forward strand.
GGATGGTGCGTAAATTTTTCTATTTCATACGGTGCCTTCATGTCCGGGTCTTCTGCGGAACTTAGCGTCACCCAGATTATAAATCTGTAATTATTTTGTTTTATTTAAAAAAAAAATTTTTTTTTTTTTTTTTTTTATATATTATTTTTACTTGCTACAAAAGTATTTTTATATGTGATCGTTGTGGGACCGTGGGAGCGGAAAAGGATTCTCAAGTTCAGATGGGAGCGGAAAAGAATTCTCAAATTTGTATCGTTTATCATTTCGCACTTCGAAATGTGTCATATTTCGTTCCATTGCCTGTGTATCTCGTTGATTCCTCATTTTTTATCGTATGCTTAGCGTTGCATCCTGTTATCTATTTACACCTTTTTTCGTGTGTCTTTTCTTTTCGACGATCCGGTCCTTTAGTCTCTTGTCGGCTATCTGTTCGTGCGTTTTGCTTGTTTTCATAATCATGTCTCGTCGTGAGTTTTTCTTCGCGTCTTCCAGTGAAGAGAGTGCTGAGGAGAGTGAGAACAGTTTCGACGATTTCAGTGATCTTGACACTGTGGCTCTTTTGACGAAAGTTTTTCGTCCGTTGATGAGGAGTGCACGGGTGCCGCTGAGCCATTGCTCGTTAGTGGGTTTGAACATTTATCAAACCCTGATAGTGCTCCTTATGGAGATTTAGATTTATTCATGGACCTTTCTCAGGAGTCCGAAATGTTTGTTCCCGCCGGTGCGGAGGGCGAGGTGTTCTCGAGTGTTTTCCGACCGACGAGCTTGGGGGAAATTTTGATTCCCGCCCCTTTGCTTGCTCGTTTTTTAACTAATGATTATAGTGAAGAATTCGGTGGTGACCTCGATTTGGAGTTCGAGTTTGCCGTGGATCAATATTTGCGCGAGGGAAACTTGCCTCGTCTGGATCTTTCGCCGGAGGATCCAGACATGGACGCGGTGACTAATCCGTGTATAGATACTTTGTAGTATAGTAGTTTGTAGTGGTAGTTTAGTTTTAGTGTTTAGTTTAGT
>NW_023416029.1:0-19969 GCF_013373865.1 Monomorium pharaonis
TAATGAAAATTAACTCTATGAACAATCTCTTCTACGAGTACCCCGTATATACAATTACTTCGTTTTGACTTTAATAAAAATCTGATTTAGTAACCACAAACGAAATAATCAAACTGTATCTGAACTGTATCCGACAAATTAAATTAACTTATTAGGTAACAGAACCACATACTTTAAATCTTCTCTTTGAACACGAGAAAAATTATTAACATAATACTAGGTCCTTAACATTCCAGAGTCCAATATTTGAATTCCTAGTTTAGGTGGAACAAACTATCTGCGTTACCTACTAATGTATCATTGATAAAAAGCTCGCATGTGCTCTGCTGTGCAGGAAACAATAAAAAAACTTGAGGTCAATGCTATGAAAATTCATCCTAAAGCTGTTGAAGAATAAGCGGAGGGTGGTTGCTACTCCTTACACCGATTTTTACATAAAACTAGACATGTTAAAATTCATTAATCGATATATTTTAAACAAGTTTGACAAATGAAAGAGTTTTTAAAGAATCACACATGATGTTCTCGTCACAAAGCCGACAAAGGTCAGTAAATCATTGTGGTTATGGATAGACATGATTATATTGTATGTGTAGATTACGAGGAGTTTCTAAATTTCGTAAATTTTTAGGTGATTTCTACGTCGAATCTATGATTGCATCTACATAGATTTGAGTATCATTTTGAGAGCGGATGGTCCACTCGAATATTCACATAGATTTCACGATGCCGATGCACGTTAACGTGGATATCCTTCGTCGCTATTATGGTATAATTAGCGGGGTAAAAAAACTATGCAATATTTAAAAACAATTAGAACTTGTTTTTATATTTTACCAATTGTTAATAATTTAAAATATTAAACAATTTTTATTGAATTGCTTGTGGAAAAATTACTTGCCTGAACGTTCCATTTGCCCTCATTCTCATGCCACTCTATTATTATCATGATGTTATAGTAAGGTATTTGATCGTACCAAATGTGCATGGTATTCACACAGGAAACGACAGTGATGTCGTGACCGAGATACATAAAACATTTTTCTTCTCCTCCGGAAGAGTGCCTTGTTTCTCCCTTTCATGTCAGCAATAATTTTTTTCAGTATAGCACCACCATAGAGCTTACGGCATTCATCGTTGTATGTGTAAAGTCGCTCGCCGAGTAAATATAAAGGTTTTAGTTTATCGGATAATAATTCTTTGTCCATATTGGCAGGGTTAAATTCATATTTTCCTGTAATTCGGACAAGTAAAAGTTTTGAGATTTTTATCAAGAGTTTTGACTATATTAGACAGCATATATTAGTTATAATTCACAGAGGAACACTGATTGTGTTTGATTAGTAATTAAAAAAATATTAAATGAACTACCTCAGCTATTAACATATCATAAAACGAGGTAATATGGTCGAACTGTCATAAATGGCATTCCTGTGAAGTTTGAGAGCTCTCTAAATAATTGCTTATTGTCCTGGTGCACTTTCCGGATTTCCGGCAAATCATTTACTGAAGAGCGTAGCTGTGCATATCTAGGGCACATGTACCACGGTAACATGAGCTAGAAGATTTATAAGTTGTCTATGACAATAGTTTTTGCTGTACAGAGTTTCGTGATCTTTTATTTCAACTATATTAGATTACGATATCAAAAGCTACCGTCATAATTTGAACATGTTATATGTATTTAAATTAAAATTATCTAGAAGAGTTATCTAAAAATAATTTTTTGTGACAAACTGAATAAACAAAAATGGCAGTTTCTTGATTGTACTCTCTAAATTTCTTTTAGAGTGATAATTTACTCAAAAAATTGAGTGACTATAGTTGAATCACTCGAGTTAGAGTGATTTTTTTTTAATCATATGGAGTTAATTCTCTCACTTTTTGTTGTAGAATACATTTTTTAACTCTGCAAAATGAAGTAAAACATGTATACTTTATTTAGAGCTGTCATTTACTTGCACATTTTAGACCGATTTTGTTGTCACCGCCCACTGTCCTCCTCTCACTGCGCGTCGACCCGTAAGATATGCTTATAACGGCAGCTTTTATTATCTGGGATAGTCATAAAAATGACATTTAAAATGTCGTCTTTATTATTAGATGTAATCTAAAAATCTATGTTTTGCCATAAAAATAGACTAAATATTTTATACAATATTTATGGTAAATAAAAAATAAAATGCCGTCGAATGTACGACACTATATAGACAACACGCATGTCTAAAAGACATCTTTAAGACGTCCTTAAAAGAGACGTCTTTGAGACTTTACCAAAAGACGTCTTTATGACGTCTTAAAATCGTCTTATTTTAGACGTCTCTCTTAAGACGTCTAAAATACGTCTTTTTTAAGACATTCTTTGAGACGCCATTTAGACGTCTTTACGACGTCTGAGAAAGACGTTTTTAAGACGTCGAATGACGCACATAACCAAATCTGCCGTGTGATGCGATCAAGTCGATCGACGTGCTTATCCCGTATCAATTTTTGAACTCTTGCACGTATCGCGTGTGTGTTGGGACGTTTTGTCTTGGTTTGCTGTGTAACGCAGCCGAGTGTGGATACGTTAATACAACACAACTTTTTAACTCTCGTACGTATCGCGTGTGTAGGCTGTTATTGGAAATAATTAACCTTTCTGACAACAGTTTTTGACAATTAATAAACCGGACGATAATAGTGTTGCGCTTAAGTTGCTGTAAAATATGTGACTGAATCCAGTATCTCTGTAAAATTCTGTAATTTCCAATCACGAAAACATAAAATTGAAATATATAATATAAAATTTTGTATTTATAAAAAAAACTTATCTTAATAATAAAATAAAAATAATGAAATATAAATATAAAGTATTTTGTTTAAAATAATAAAAAATAAAAAATAATAAACCTAGCTTTTGGAATCCTTGGCGGAAAAATTTTCTACAAAATTCTAAAAAACTACAAAAATTTACAAAAGTGTGTTTCAAATTTAGCATTTTTCTGTAAAAACTACAAAAAAATGCCAGAATTGGAACACTTTTGTAAATTTTTGTAGTTTTTTAGAATTTTGTAGAAATTTTTTCGCCAGGGATGTCTAAAATAATTTTTATATAAGACGTCTCAAAAACGTCATAAATAAAAAAAATTAGACGTCTTTTAGACGTCTTAAAAACGTCTTAAATCGGGTCATAAGACGTCTTAAAGACGTCTAAAAGACGTCTTTCTGATAGTTTTATAAGACGTCTTATAGAAATATAAGACGTCTTTTAGACGTCTTTAAGACGTCATAATGTTCTCTGGGTAGCTTCTTGAAAATGATGTCAATAATATGAAAATAATAACGTATACCCAGCAAGCAAAATGCTAGCAGCTTGCCGGCAATATGCCAGCAAACTCGAGCATGATATCGCAGCAGATTTCAATCTGCTGCTTCCTCATTAAGCTTAGTTTTTACAAGCACAGATTATCAACAGAAAATATTGATAGAAATACAGCAAAAATCCAATATCATCTGCTACCATAACATGACAGCAAATTCATAGTAAATATCGAACACAATCTGACAAATTAAACTCTAAACGCAGAAAGACAGCAAAAACGAAGCATGAAATGCTATCACGCTGCGACACCAGAAACGCGGCGAAGATACAGCACGATGTGTCACATGAAGTACTGACAGCAAAAATGCAGCAGAAATCGAGCAGAGCCTGCCGTCATGACATGCCGGCGAAAACGCAGCAGATATAGAACGCGATCTGCTTTATCGGTTGTGACGGCAAAAACATAGCAGAAATCGAGCACCAAGCTGTCGTCACAAGTAATCGGAAAAATATAGCAAAAATTTAACACGATATGACGTATTATTAATAATTTTTAATTAGTAAAATAAATAATTAATGTATGCAATGTACATATGTTTATTAATATTATTATTACATTTAATTTACATTATATAATTTTATAAATTTGATGATATTTAATTTACATATACATTACGAATTATATATTTTATGATTATATACTTAAATTTAAATGTGGCGTTTTCGACTGACTGCAGAGAGTTAATTAAACCCAAGATGATATCACATGCAAGAACCGTCCAATTTGAACTTTTTTTTATATAAAGGTGGAAATCTTTGAGAAGACTTCTGGGAGGATCAGGTCCGGGAAGTGTGGGATTCGACGGGAGACACGTCGGGCGATCAACCTTACTACCGCCCACTCACTAAAATCATCTATATTATAGAGGATTCATGGCTCCTGCACACAGGACGCGGCAAAGCGGCATCGCGGTGGCCAATCACCGTCTTGCTTTTTTATTAAATACATATATGTATTATCAGAAAAGCAAGACGGTGATTGGCCACCGCGATGCCGCTTTGCCGCGTCCTGTGTGCAGAAGTCATCACACATCTGATGTAGCAAACTCGCGTTCTATACCTGCCGCGTTTTCGCCGTCATGTCATGACGGCAGGCTCTGCTCGATTTCTGCTGCATTTTTGCTGTCAGTATTTCATGTGATACATCGTGCTGTATTTTCGCCAAGTTTCTGGTATTGCAGCGTGATAGCAAATATGTCAAATTTCTAGCTACATTTTATTAATTTAATGTGACATCATGACATATCTGTTTTTTTATTTAATTTTTAGTGATATATTGTGTCAACACACAATGTCTGATTTTTGTTTTGTTAATGTCTTTAAATTTTGTTGTACTTTTGCTGCATTTTTGAGGGCACATTGTGACGCAAAGTCTACTCGATTTTTGTCGTGTTTCTGTTAATGTTAGTTGAAACGGCAAACTGTAATTGCTTGCTGTCCAACTTTTGCCAGCATAATATGTGTCAAAATTTTTCAGTTTGTGCTCTCGGCAGGTTTGGCTATCTGGGTATTTGACGTCAATACATAACGTCGTTAAGATGAGATAAATGTACGTCAGTTTTACGACATTTGGACGACATCTTATGACGTCTGCTTCGTCATAAAATGACCAAAAAATGACGTCAATTAGACGACATCTTGCTACCCAGGTTAATTTCTATCGTAATTGTGAACAGTAAATTAATAAAAGCTTATCATACATTCACGATAGATTTTTTCTTCCGTGTTATGGCTTGAGCGGATCGAGCTTTTCCCTCGGCACGCTCTCATTTGCATAATTTGAAAAATTAATACCTCGATTATTGGTGGACCTAACCCAAGACCTAACTCAAAACCTAACCAAAGACAATATTAGACTTTTATGTTCATCTCGATCCCCCATCTACCTTTTTACGAGCGTTGACCCACATGTTTTGGGATATCCTGTATAAACATTGCAACACAAAACACATGACCAGGGATCCGAATCAAATTACGATTCGGGTTACGGCCGTTTAATAAAAATATTTGAAAACTAATTCCGGTTTCAATTTCGATTTCTTCGCAAATACAAGAACCTAAAATCATTTTAATTCCGGTTTTTTTTTTTCGTTTTTTACCGGTTACAGTTCCGCTTCTTAATTGTAATAATATTCCCCGATAACTATCCCAAGTAGCAAAGACAAGTCATTTTGACGTCAAATTTTGGTCATATTGGTACGAATGATGTCCTATAACCAAAATGCGACCATGACATTTAAATGCAATGACGGCATATTGACGTTGTTTAATGACATCTTTATGACGTAATATTTTGGTCCTATTTTTTGCCGTCATTCCGTGACGTTATTATGACGTATTAATTCGATCCTGCTTCTTGGGCTGCGGTCCACTTGACGCTACAAATGCTTTAAAGCGTTTAATTGACCAATCAAAGAATGCTTCGAAACGTTTGTAGCGTCAAATGGACCGTAGCCATGGTTATCAAATATAATAATTTGAATTTTATGCGTTTATTTTTTATTAATTTGTATGAACATAATCCAACATATAAACATATAAACAAACATAAAAAAAACTATTGATTCCAAAGACTATATATATTAATCACCATCAATCTCTATATTTAGAATTATCCCAGACAGCACACAATATTTATGATAAATAATATTTATAAATATTTATAAATATTTTTTAATATTTGTTTTAAAAATATTATAATATATAAATATTTTATACATATTTTATATATAGTACATGAAGAAAAAAATCTTATTAAAATATAGACTAAATATTTTATACAATATTTATGGTAAATAAAAAATAAAGATTTGTACAAGTAATATTTTGTAAATATTTATAAATATTTCATAAATATTTTTATAATATTTATAATAAATCTTTATGATCTGTCAAATCTAAGACCACAAAAATATTTATAAAATATTTAGATAAATATTTATAAAATATTCAAATAAATATTATAAATATTTTGTAAATATTTTATAAATATTGTGTGCTGTCTGGGATATAATTTAGCTTTATCAAAAGAACAAAACAAAAAAATATTTTTATTAGTTATTCCACATGTTATTTTGCATGTGTAAAAATCAGTAAAAAAACTATAGATTAATATTTATTTATAAATATTATTTAACTATACGTTTCATGTTTCTGACATCTATTGAACTGATCTATAACAAATATGTATTCATGAGCATCAAGTGTTTATGAATTATTGCAAGATGCTAGGTTGCGTACGATCTTCGAAGTCAAGCAATGTGACGGCGCGCGGCGGTTCAGAGTTGGATGGGTGACCGCAGAAGTTGGGCAATGCCAGATGTGATTATGGTGTGGTAGGGATAACGATGCTTGCTGAGAAACAACGTAAATTTATTTTGTTTACATTATAATTATGTTATTTCAATATTTTCACAATGCAAGTGCTGCATTTATAGGACATGTATCCGAAATATTTTCTAAAACGTCAAAATAACGGCGACTTTTACTACCTGTGATAGTCATAAAAATGACGTTAAAATGTCGTTTTTATTATGACGTCAACAGTCTGTGATATTAGACCGTCATTTTAACGTCATTAAGATGTCAATTAGTGACGTCAATAATGATCAGGGAATGACCAAAATAATTTGACGTCAAAATGACTTGTGTTTGCTACCTGAGTATTTCTGAAGAGGCAAATGTTGGCAATAGATTCTAATTACCGAAATGCAGCAGATGTGAAACAAACTTTGATATTACAAATACTGTACGTATAATTCTAGCAAAAACTCACCAATGTCAGAAATAATGGTAAACAGCAAGCAGATTTGTCAATTAATTAAGAGCATTGATGAAAAACTGATGACAAACACAAAGTAGCTTTGTTTAATGCAAATTGTCATCAAATTGTCCGCACAAATGCAACAGTATAGACCCACAAAACACAGTAATGTAACATATATATCTCATATACCTTAATATCAAGTATCACGAGGTAACGCGTTATGTAGCGTGTAACATACATGTATGTTACATGGGATGGCACTTACTTGGACACGATTCAAATGTACACGGTGCATTTGGACACAGTGTTTTTGGACACAATATCGTGCGCACGGTTTAAATGGTCACGGTGTATTTGGACACGGTGCATTTGGACACAAAAGAAATTTTATTAAAAATGTACACCAGTTATATGCACACGTAAAATTTGACCACCGGATATTTGCACACGAAAAAATGCCCACCGTTCACTTGGACACATAAAAGTTGTACACTATAATTCATTTGCACACCGCTCACTTCATTGCACACCATTCATTTGCACCGTTCACTTGTCCACCACTCATTTGCACACCAAGAAATGCGCACCGATCATTTGCACACGGAAAGATGCACACTGTTCACTTACACACGGAAAGATGCGCACTGATCATTTGCACACCGCTCAGTTACACACCGTTCAATTGCACATTATTTAAGTCGCAAACTCATGTGGTGCAGTGAATGCTTTACACACACACACACACACACACACACACACGCGCGCGCGCGCGCGCGCACGCACGCACACACGCACACGCACACACACACGGAGGGGTGCAAGGGGGGCCTTTGGCCCCCCTTCCGCATCCACTCCGTCCAAGTCGCTAACCCATGTACACATTGCAAACGCAGCCATAATGTATGAATATTTAATATGCGTTTGATTGAACGGTGTGCAATTGAACGATGTGCAATTAAACGGTATGCAACTGAACGGTGTGCAACTGAACGGTGTGCAAATAAACAGTGTGCAACTGAACGGTGTGCAAATAAACGGTATGCAAATGATTGGTGCACATCTTTCAGTGTGCAAATGATCAGTGCGCATCTTTCCGTGTGCAAATGATCAGTGTGCATCTTTCCGTGTGCAAATAATCAGTGCGCATCTTTCCGTGTGCAAATGATCGCTGTGCATCTTTTCATGTGCAAATGAATGGTGTGCAATTTTTACATGTCCAAGTGAACTGTGGGCATTTTTTCGTGTGCAAATATCTGGTGGCCAAATTTTTCGTGTGCATGTAACATGGTGTACATTTTTAATAAAATTTTTTTTGTGTTCAAATGCACAGTGTGCAAATGCACCGTGGTCATTTGAACTATGCGCAAGATATCGTGTCCAAAAGCACCGTGTCCATTTGAACCGTGTGCAAGTGCACCGCTCCCCCAAACATTCTGTACATTATATAAATACTTGTTAATAAAAAATTTTTTTTACTATTTACCTATACTGTATCTCTCAAAATTACACTTTTGTACACTTATTCAGTTCATCACAAGCAATTGTCAAAAAGAAGTATGATTTTTAGCGATTTGACTCTCCAGTTTTCTTAAGGCCATTGCACGTACATTTCTGTAATTGTTAACATAAGAAATTGGACAATTACCCTTTTGAAAATGTAAAATCGGAGCGTAAGTCTTTGTTAACGCTTCTATTACTCTCCCTTTACATTCGACTTACGCTCCGATTTTACATTTTCACCAGGGTACGATTGGTTAATTCGATCAGTATGATTGTTCAAACGGTTACGATTACGGAAATGTACGTGCAATGGCCTTTAAGAAAGATCGACTTATCTAGCCAAATCCAAGGTCTGTCAATGGACAGATGGCGCTAAGTAAAAGGTCTTCGTATGGTCAGTTATTTTTCGGACATGGAGTTGTATTAGTGCGCGTTGTAACTTGGGTCATATCTGTAGTGTGTGTAAATTACAGCATTTGAGCTTATGGGTCGTCGCCAGAGTTAGTCCAAATAGCTTATTGAAGCGAGTGTCAAAATCTTACTTAGCGCCATCTGTCTATCGACGGACCTTGGTCAAATCTTTATAAAAATGCTTTACCGTATCTTTTTTAAATTCTTGATAGTGCAGTGTGACTGGCTGCCAAGGTAGACCAAGTTCGAACATTTGTTTACTGTTAGGTTTCCATAGAGCAGCAGCCTCCAGCATGCCTGACATTTTCGTACGATCATAAGCGGTAGATTGTAAATAAAATATGTCAGGGTGATATATTGACCCCAAGAAATCATCGTAACGTTTTCGCAAAAACAATCCTTGATTGTACTGGTACTTTCTTCCTTTCTAATTTAATTATTTATAATTAAGTCCAATTTGTAAAACAAAGGAAGATGTTAAAAAGAGGTCATTTAGTGTAACGTCTATTAGTGTAACGTGTAGAGAACTGTTATTTGGACTATTTAAGGTTCTTGCATTTAGGTTAAATATAGATAGCCCAGAAAAAAGATTATTCCATTGGAATTGACCAATCGTATTTGTCGTTAAGCAAAATTAACAAATACGATTGGTCAATTCCAATGGAATAATTGGCCAGTTAATTTAACCGTGAGTTGTGGAACTGAGCCTAAATGAAAGATTAACGATTCTAGAATGTATCTGCAAAATTTCAAACTTTTTTACTGTTTGGTTCTGGAGATATATGTCCAAAAACTTTGCCAATTTTACATGGTGATAATAAGGAAAGGGGAATCAAATTCACATTCATGGAATATGTTCATACTTCTCAATTAGATGAACGAATAAAAAATTGTTTAAGCCACTTTGGCGGCTACGTGGCGGCTAGTTTCAGCTTCATGAAACATTTTGGTAAAATGTTACATGAACTTGTATGTCTACAGAAATTGTATGTGTACAGAAATTGCATGTTCTCTGTAAGATTTCTGAAATATTACACTGCAACTTGTAATGTTGCAACGTTTCTGTAACGTTTCTGAAAACTTTGGTGCTGTATGAGTACTACAGCCATTTAATTACCCATAGATTAATAATCTTTTTTTTTTTTCAGACAATCCATTCACCAGAATCACGCCCGCCAGCAATTTTCAGCACTTTTTTGATAAAGTATATTTATATAATAAATTGTATAAATCAATTAAAAAAAAATTTTTTTTCTTGTAATTAAATTATAATATAAAAATATAGCTAAAAAATTTCAAAAAGATTCCTCTTTGTTTTCTTTAAAAATAAAATTGTTGAAAAACATTTTTTTTGCCTTTCTGAGACCGATATTCTCTTAAGGGTGTATCGGATATACAATCTTAGATAAAAGTGCATGAAATTTGAAATACTTAAATATCTACGCCTAACGCATAGTAAATCTAGATGTAAGAAACTTGAACGATAGTTGGAGTCTTATTTACTCTTACAGAGGTATTTTTCACGTATTTGCGATTTTTTTCATTTATGAGTTTAAACTTTTGACAGTGAAAATGCACAATTATCTCAAGTTATATTTTATTTCTTTAAAACGGTGTAGTAAAAACAATTAAAACTTGGTAGATATTTTCATCGATTTATATACTAGATGTACAAAAAAATTCAAAACACTGGTACTATTTCTTCTATATTTTTTTAGCTGTTTCATCCGTCAAGATCGTCTTTTTCCATAAGATAGAAAAGGGTACCATATAAAATCAGTGAAAATTAAAATAGTTATAACTCAGCAACCGTTTAGTGGATGCGTTTTCAATTTTTTGCAGTACATTAAGGAAACTAAAAAAACAATTTCACAAATTTTTAGCAACTTTGTACCATTTTAAACTTCAGTCCGATACATCCTTAAAGGCAAGAATTGCAAACATTTTGCTTTTGGTTAAAGCTATTTTTAAAATGTTCTAAACATATTTTGTAACTTTTGAAATTCTTTCTTCAGTTGAAATATTTCTGAAATACTCTGAAGAAACTTTAATGCTGTATATATCTTCTATGCTATAACATAGAAAAAAGTAAAATATTTACATCTGTTAGCTGACCCCAACCATAGGGTTCCATACTGTTGTTGATATAAGGATCATTTGGATAAGTATTCAAAGGTGCTCTATCTCCATGTCTTATTACCTACAAACAAAATATCATATATATTACACGATTTAATTTTGTTCCTTAAAACAAATTAGTAATAATGATCAACAAAAGATGTTAATTTTATATAAAAATTCATGAGAATTTATGTATAAAACATTGACGCTTTAATTAGTTTATTTCTATAAATAAATGAAGATTTCAAGAGTATTATATTAATTTTTTGTACGGTGAACAGGAGCAAGTGCGACCTCGGGGTAAATGCGCAATCGGCTTGTATAACGTTGCAGAGAAAATGACATAGAGTGCGCTTTAGCCGTATGTTGAGTAGATGCAATCGTGCAAATTTTCATCGTTAAAACGCTCGCCATTGTCAATCAGTAACCTCAGTTAAACAGTAGTAAACAGTCAACACTAAAAAAACTTTGTTGTCAAGTTGTGAAAGTTACGTTGCTTACATTTGTCATCAGTTAACGTGGAAAGAATAAAACTCGTACTTTTTATAGTTAACATTCCCACATAGAAATAAAACCTCCAGTAGATGTCTAATGGACGTCTGCCATGGAAGTATAAACTTCCAGTGGACGTCCATTAGACGTCCAATATAGAGCCATTAGAAATCCACAGTTCCGCATTGTGGACGTCCATTAGATCTTCATTAGAGGTCGTCAAAGAGGTCTATTAGACGTTGTGTGGATCATTAATAGAGGCTTCACGGAGCCTCGATGGATGACTGACGGACGTTTCGTGGATCATTAGTAGAAGCTTCATGGAGCTTCGATAGATGATTGACAAAATAAAAATTTAAAATAAAAATTTTATTTCTTTTAAATTATTTTTATCAACAGTACATACTAAATTTAGGACAAATTTTTATTAATTAATTAAATTTAAATTATATAATTTTATTTTATTCTTACTTGCCTCTGGTTTTGAACCCGGGACCTTAGGATTACGAACCTTGTACTCTATCCGCTATGCCAATTTGACTCATCGATATGGGTACTTGTTATTGTCCACATATACATATATGTTATAAACTGACGCAATTATATTATTTTTTATAAAAGCAATTAAATTTTGCAAAACATTAAAAATAAATAGCATTAATTTATTTACTTATTAATTTCATTGTTAAATTTCTTTTTCCATAACCTTAATAATTTGATGGAAATTGCGATCTATTTAGCATTAATACTTTGAAGCGTTCAAATAGTTAATTAGATAATTTTAACTATATAGATCATATATTCTAAGAAAAATTGAATAGTACACTTATTATTCTGTTTTTGTATTCAGTACATGATAAATTTAGATTTTGTGCATTTTTTTGTGCGCAGTAATTGTAGACAAACCGTTATTTTTGAAAACATTATCTTTATAATAATTTTTTTTTAATATCAAATGGATCTCTCATTCAGGATGTTATAGTGTTGTCTGATTTCTGAGTCAACTACGACGCGCATGGACGGCTCAAAAATCGGACAGCATTGTGATATCTTTTATGAGATATTAAGCTGATATCATAAGGATAACATTTTCAAGAAACTTAAATGAAATTCTTCCATGAGATATCTCAAAGACCTCTCTTAGCAGACGTCTCTGATAAATGTTACCATTTGGACATCATTTCCAAGATATCTAAATGTTTTCTTTAAAAAGTTCTCTTAAAGTTTTCATTCTGACAAGCGTGTTGTCTGGGTTAACTTCTACCATAAAAATAAATGTTCCATACAGCTATGGAAGTTTAATGGATACCTAATGGACGTCTATCTAACTTCCATCATGGAAGTAAATGTTCCATAGAGCTATGGAAGTTTAATGGATCCTTAATGGACGTCTGTCTAACTTCCATCATGGAAATAATGTTCCATAGAGCTATGGAAGTTTAGTGGATCCCTAATAGACGTCCATCTAACTTCCACTATGGAAGAAAACATCCAATGGAGCTATGGATGTTTAATGGATTCCTAATGGATGTCTATCTAACTTCCATCATAAAAATAATGTTCCATAGAGCTATGGAAGTTTAGTGGATCCCTAATAAACGTCCATCTAACTTCCACTATGGAAGAAAACATCCAATGGAGCTATGGATGTTTAATGGATCCCTAATGGATGTCTATCTAACTTCCACCATGGAGGTAAACCTCCAATGGAGCTATGGACGTTTACCGGATCTTTAATGGACGTCTGTCTAACTTCCGCCATGGAGATAAATCTTCAATGGAGCCATGGAAGTTTACTGGATCCCTAATGGACGTCTAGCTAACTTCCGCCATGGAGGTAAACCTCCAATGGAGCTAAGGAAGTTTACTAGACCTCTAATGGACGTCCATCTGACTTCCACCATGGACATAGACGTTCCATGGATCTATGGAGGTTTAATGGACGTCCATTGGACATCCACTGGATGCCAATTTCTATGTGGGTTATATCTGTAATTAACAATCCTATTTGTTTTTTTTTTTCAGTGCATGATGTAATAGCCGGAGTCGCACTTGCTCTAAAACCGGAACAAGTGCGCCATCGAAATAAAATTTTCTAAAGTGAGATTTTTTCTCTTAATTTTTTTTCTAAAAATAACTTTATGGATATATAAAATACAATTTAGATGTCATATTGCCAAAGTTTCAATGATGCATAAAAATTTAGAAACTTGTAGGAGGAGAGTAAACAGAAACTTTGAATTTTTGGGTATGCACTTGCCCCAGCTCACCTTAGTTTAATTTCTTAATCCACTGCCGAATCGAATATCTATGAATACCGACGTCTTCTATATATATAAATGAATAATTTGCTTTAAAAAAATGCTATTCTAGAGATATTTTTGAATGTTTTTGAATAATTTTCCGGGTCTGCAGTTTTCAGATACAAAAAATTAATTATAGCTGATATAAAAGGAATGTTTTAAAGATAAGATTTAAAAAAAATTGTTTTGTGTATTATTTTTCTTAAATCCTTATTCTTCACCAAATCTTTAAATATTCCTTGGAACCTACTCTTATACATATATGACTAAATGTATTTTCTTTACATGATATCTTATAGAGAACATTAGTTTTTTCTCAATTTTCACAAATTTAAGAAATTCTCCTATATAAGTAATCCTAATAAAAAATTCTTCTATAAAATTGTCAGTCTCAACAACGCCGAATGAAGAGAAAGAAAAAGAAAAAGAAAAACAAAAAAGAAGATGGCTTTCCCTAGCTAACTTTAGATTTATGAGATATTCCGTTTGTATTCCAAAATTGCCGTATATTTGCAATGAGAGAAGAATGTTCACAGAATCATCAAATGTCCCCTAAAGTATTTGAAACGGAACGCAGCCTGTGTCATGTAACTGTATGCAGCGTGCCGGTTGTTTACTTGTTTTATAAAGCTCGTACAAGAAATCGACAGTGTTTGCAAAGTGAGTGATTCAAAGCTCAAGGATTCTTTACACATCGTAGTATTCGTTAAGTTCACAGCAAGATTCGGGAATGTCTCAATTGTATATTGTCACATTCTAGAATCATTACGCAATATAACTGTAACACTTTCAAGTATTTCAGTGTACGTCTCTGTAATGTTGCAGAAACTTTTATGTTCTATCAGGACGAGTATCATTTCACTGATTTCATATTGATTTTGTGAACATAGCCATAGATTTAGTTTTTTACAACACATTAAACTCTTATTTTTCTTTTTAATTCCACGTTACGTTTTGCGTTTGTTTATGGGAGATTTTTATTTACAGAATATTTTAAGAATTACGAGTGAATATATGAATATTTTGGAAATGTATACAAAAGTGGAACTTAAGAGAGGTCATTTGATGATTCCTAAGATATCCTATGAATATTCTGGGAAGGATACGAATATCTATGAAATATATTTTTGAAATAATGGAAATATTTTGAGAATATTAGAGGAAAAATATCTAAAGTTTGCTGGATTCTTCCATATTTTCAAGGTACGACAGAACACATTAGCAAAGGAGCATGGAAAAAGTAGTTGATTTTCGGCCCTAGCCGGCAAGTGAAATCAATGTGTTTTCTTTTAATTTTTTGATCATAGAATACCTTGATGATATTGCCTTTTGCCCGAAAATGCGAGGAACTGCATCAAAAAACTAGCTTCAAGTACGATAATCGCTAAAATTCGCGTTATACTGTTTTTTGCGGTGATATTTTTTGTTTGAAAATACAAGACTTGTATAACGTTTGCAGTCACAGAAAAAAAGCAGTCAAAGAAAAAAAAGACTTAAAACAGAGATAAAAGTGTAATTATTGCGAAGAATCTAATTTTATTGATATTTTCTTATGGCTGATATCTTGTCTTCGAATTGGGGCAGGGCAAATTCAGGTATTTTTTAAGTTTTTTCCTTCAAATTTGTTACTTTTGATCTTAATCTCCTGCGAACGGATAAAAGCAAAAAACTCGGGACTAGAGCAAAAAATTAGCAAATAATTAGTAGAAAATTATGCGGTATTTCCTAACTCTTTTTAGTGGTGGGGATGCTAGGTTCACTGACGTGAATATGTTATTGTAGGGACACCTGGATCGTTCTGAATCACCCTGTGTCAAAAAACATACAAATATGTAACGAAATATGTAAAGAAAGAAAAGATGCAATCATTTAAGATATCTTGTCACACATTGAATTGTAAGATAATCGTGTTTCACGCATGCGATAAATTTAATGTATTCGCTATTATCTTATGATACGATAATGTCGTCAAAATTACGACTACATGAAAGATTCTTGGATAATTATTTACATTAGCGATTTCTTACTGATTTTGATGATCTTCAAGTATGTTGTCAAGGTCATTATTTTGAACAATTTTTCCTATACATGTTACCGCCGCTCGGCCTTGGTTTTTGAGTTATACACAAAAGTTATGGTAATTATATGGAGCCACCCCCGATTTCAATGTCCTTCACATATATATCATCTTGAGTAATGTTGTAAGGTTTTAGGCCGCACTCGCCATTTATTAAAAAGTCATTAATACAAGTTTTATGATAATAATAATTGTAAACATTGACAGTCTACATGATCGAGAAGTACACTTAATCGACACTTCTTTGCTATGGTCAATATACACACACACACACACACACGGGGGGGGCCTTCGGCCCCCCTCCCACATTTTACCCTGCCGGTAGCGGTGCCCTGGGCAGACGTGCGTAAAAAGTACGGTGGCGTATTTTGCTAATGATAAATCTACGACCTTAAAACTGACGTAGTTATTTCTCAACACGCGCGTGCATGTGTTGTGTGTGTATGTTGTGTGTAAGACCGCACGAAGAAATGTCGGTTAAATGTACTCTCGATTATGCAGACTGTCAACGTTTACTATTATTATTATAATAAAACTTGTGTTAATAATTTTTTAATAAATGCCGAGCGCGGCGAATCCCTCCCCCTGTACGCCGCCCATGCATTTTCCTGCACCTCATCTTTTTCCCTGGTTTAAAAACTAATAAAATCGAAGCAAATATTAAAAACAAACTTTTGTGTATAACTCAAAAACTAAAGGCCGATCGGCGGTATCATATACAGAAAAAAGTTGTTCAGAATAATGATCCTGACAACATATTTGAAAATCATTAAAATCGGTGAGAAATTGCTAATGTGTAAAATAAAATAAATAATTAATACTGATTCTTGTATACTTATGTTTACTTTTCATATTTTGTGATACAATATATCCCAAGATTAAAAATATTTCGTATCTTTTTGGAATGATTTCTTGTATTTTTAAAATATAAAAACATTAAAAATTACATGTTGATAGTGCGATGTTTCCGTTCTTTTTATTATCATTAGATTGTAACACTTTAATTATTAATTTTAGTTACATAGGATGTCGAATGTAATCATTAATAATTTGATGGTCTTACAGTTATTATTGCTTTAGTTCTTCAAAGATGAATTTATCACAGTAACAGATACAACAGATATTGACTAAATAATTATTTAGTCAACATCGATTTAATAATCGTAGATGCCTCTTGGCCGATGTGATGATCGGCCGGGAGCGCACGAAGCATGTGTCACTTGATACTTCGCGATAACATGAAACCTTTCTTGAGGAGTTTGATATATATTATTCTAATTTTATTATATGAATTGGAGTAACTCTGTCTCACTCACAACAATATATATTATACATAATACACAGAGTAAAATCGGAGTAGTAGAGAAGGAGAAGCGTGGGCGGAGCACGACTATCATTGGAGATATCCCAAAACGAGTGGATATAATTTGCCCATGTTCAAAATGGCCACGCGTAAATTTGACCATGTTCGAAAGAGCCCACGTTCGGAATGGCTACGGGAAATATTGTACGAAGTTTCAATTTGCCCACGTTCGAAACAGCCACGTCCGAAATGGTCACGTTCAAAATGGCCACGTTTGAAATGGCCACGTTCAAAATGGCCACGTATGTTTTACTTGAGCATGCGCAGCTGTCATATTCTCATGCTTGATCTTGGCCACATTTGTGCATGAAGCATAGAGAATATGACCGCTGCGCATGCTCAAATAAAACATACGTGGTCATTTTCGAACGTGCCATTTTGAACGTGGCCGTTTCGGACGTGGCCGTTTCGAACGTGGGCAAATTGAACTCCGTGCAATATTTCTCGTGGCCATTTTGAACGTGGTTATTTCGAACGTGGCCGTTCCGAACGTGGCTGTTTCGAACGTGGCCATTACGACCGTGGTCGTTTCAACGTGGTCATTTTTGAACGTGACCATTTCGGACATGGCCGTTTCAAACGTGGGCAAATTGAACTCTGTGCAATATTTCTCGTAGCCATTCCGAACGTGGCATTTCGAACGTGGTCAAATTTACGCGTGGCTATTTCGGACGCTCCCAAAACTATGGTGGACTTTTATATTCACCTTAATCCCATCTATCTTTCCATAAATACGTTCACACTGCTCCGATTTCACTCTGTATATAAAATATATACCACCGAAATTAACTGCAAAGTGTTTTTAGTTTTATAATGCCGCACGTAGAACCTCTCCTGTTCAGCGTCTGCAACTATGGAGCACAAAAATATTCCTAAAACATAAAAAGTAACATTAACCCCAGCAAACACAAAGTTACATATAACGTGCTTGTTAGTTGTAATTTCCCACTCAATAATATAATTGCAATATAACATACGTGTTATATTACAATTACATTGTTGAGTGGGAAATTACAACTAACAGGTACGTTACATGTAACTTGATGTTTGGTGGGACATTACTATAATGTATATAAAATAATCGTGTGAGTGTAAACACACACAAAGATATACTATTATACATGGAAACGATTTATTTTTTAAAATAAATCTAAAAAATAGCTAAATATTTATGTGAAAATAATTTTGTTAAATCATAAAAGAATTATATAATACATTTAATATTAACAATTGAAAGAAAAGATTCCTGAATGTTCTAACAAGTATTAATAATAAATAGGCAATGAGAAGTCAGCGTGAAAATTCATATGCAAATAACAATAATCTATATTATTAAAATAAAATTACACAATATTCTATTATCTAAGTAACATTATTTTATTAAGTAGCATTACTTTAGTTATTGTCAAAAGCAATAATATTAATGAATACATATATATAAATTTCTTAGCATTAATATTTATAGTTGATTAATTGCACTTTTTGAAATTTATAATAGAACAGTAAATTGAACAATTTTTCAAATAAAAAAATTTTTTATATATAATAATTTTATTTTTTTTATTTAAAAAATTGTTTAATTTACTGTTTCTATTATAAATCTTAAAAAAATTATAATTCTTGGTATAAATATTGCACACAAATCCAACAAAACTATTTAAAAATGTTACAAATGTCTTCTTACACAAAGTTACACGTAATTGGAACACTTGATGCATATTTTTTAATATGTAATTTTCGGAATTTTATAATATTTCTGCAACATTACTGGAACATTTCGGCGTAATATTGATATTACATGTTTTTGAAACGTCTCTGCAATATTACATTGTAACTCGTAATCGTAACATTGCAGTAATGTTGCTGAAAGTTTTCTGTGCTGTATGGAACGTTATTCGTTTTTTTTATTTTGCATGGTAAGGGGCCAGCTCGACAAAGATGAGGCATACAGTTTTTTTTGTAAATAACATAAACACACTAAAAGAAAAAAAGTTATATCTCCAGCGGACTAGACCATGATATCCTTATGTTTTTAGAGTCGCTGAATCCGAATCCAAAGCATGTTTTAGCCCATTAAGTCGGGGTTCTTTAGTAACCGTAACCTCAAAAAATAACCGTTAAAATGATAAAAGTGAATGAACACTTTTCGTACTAAACTGTAATTTTGACAACTGAAACTATTAGGGGGAAGAAGTATTCTTATATTTTTAAATCGCTGAATTTGATTCTTTAATTAAATTTAACCCATGAGATTTGACATTCAACAGCCATCCTTAAGTTATGTGTTAAGATGCTAACTAATTATGACTGTAATTGCTTTGTGATATCTTAAGACGGTATTTAAGATGGTCTTAATTACATTTGGACCATAAGTTATGGGTTTATGCATGAGTCATCTTTACATCAGCTGATTTATCTCATTATTCTTTGTATAAAAGTATTGAGATACGATTATAAAAATATTAACTTTTAATATCTTTTCTATTAATTTTTAACTCTAATATATGTTGTATATGTATTTTTATATGTACAATCTAATACTTTTTTATATGTATAATAATTGGACAAATCA
>NW_023416030.1:0-10000 GCF_013373865.1 Monomorium pharaonis
AAACTATTGGAGAAATAACGATTGACTCTGTTTGCATCTCATACCTCTGCTGAATGCAGTGACAGGAGTCGGAATGGAAAATTGTAAAAAAATAATTAATTGACGGAATTGTTACTGAAACCTATGAAAAAGGTCGAAACTGTGCAAGAACTACTGAAAACTGTCAAAAAAGTGATCGAAACAGCACTTTGCGTCTCGCGAATACTGGGCCGACGGCAGAAGAAAAAAGTTTTAAAAAATAATTAATTAATTAAATTATTTATTCTAACGCATGGAAATGGTCGAGGCTATGCGAGAACTAGCGAAAACTATTGGAGAAATAACGATTGACTCTGTTTGCATCTCATACCTCTGCTGAATGCAGTGACAGGAGTCGGAATGGAAAATTGTAAAAAAATAATTAATTGACGGAATTGTTACTGAAACCTATGAAAAAGGTCGAAACTGTGCGAGAACTACTGAAAACTGTCAAAAAAGTGATCGAAACAGCACTTTGCGTCTCGCGAATACTGGGCCGACGGCAGAAGAAAAAAGTTTTAAAAAATAATTAATTAATTAAATTATTTATTCTAACGCATGGAAATGGTCGAGGCTATGCGAGAACTAGCGAAAACTATTGGAGAAATAACGATTGACTCTGTTTGCATCTCATACCTCTGCTGAATGCAGTGACAGGAGTCGGAATGGAAAATTGTAAAAAAATAATTAATTGACGGAATTGTTACTGAAACCTATGAAAAAGGTCGAAACTGTGCGAGAACTACTGAAAACTGTCAAAAAAGTGATCGAAACAGCACTTTGCGTCTCGCGAATACTGGGCCGACGGCAGAAGAAAAAAGTTTTAAAAAATAATTAATTAATTAAATTATTTATTCTAACGCATGGAAATGGTCGAGGCTATGCGAGAACTAGCGAAAACTATTGGAGAAATAACGATTGACTCTGTTTGCATCTCATACCTCTGCTGAATGCAGTGACAGGAGTCGGAATGGAAAATTGTAAAAAAATAATTAATTGACGGAATTGTTACTGAAACCTATGAAAAAGGTCGAAACTGTGCGAGAACTACTGAAAACTGTCAAAAAAGTGATCGAAACAGCACTTTGCGTCTCGCGAATACTGGGCCGACGGCAGAAGAAAAAAGTTTTAAAAAATAATTAATTAATTAAATTATTTATTCTAACGCATGGAAATGGTCGAGGCTATGGCGAGAACTAGCGAAAACTATTGGAGAAATAACGATTGACTCTGTTTGCATCTCATACCTCTGCTGAATGCAGTGACAGGAGTCGGAATGGAAAATTGTAAAAAAATAATTAATTGACGGAATTGTTACTGAAACCTATGAAAAAGGTCGAAACTGTGCGAGAACTACTGAAAACTGTCAAAAAAGTGATCGAAACAGCACTTTGCGTCTCGCGAATACTGGGCCGACGGCAGAAGAAAAAAGTTTTAAAAAATAATTAATTAATTAAATTATTTATTCTAACGCATGGAAATGGTCGAGGCTATGCGAGAACTAGCGAAAACTATTGGAGAAATAACGATTGACTCTGTTTGCATCTCATACCTCTGCTGAATGCAGTGACAGGAGTCGGAATGGAAAATTGTAAAAAAATAATTAATTGACGGAATTGTTACTGAAACCTATGAAAAAGGTCGAAACTGTGCAAGAACTACTGAAAACTGTCAAAAAAGTGATCGAAACAGCACTTTGCGTCTCGCGAATACTGGGCCGACGGCAGAAGAAAAAAGTTTTAAAAAATAATTAATTAATTAAATTATTTATTCTAACGCATGGAAATGGTCGAGGCTATGCGAGAACTAGCGAAAACTATTGGAGAAATAACGATTGACTCTGTTTGCATCTCATACCTCTGCTGAATGCAGTGACAGGAGTCGGAATGGAAAATTGTAAAAAAATAATTAATTGACGGAATTGTTACTGAAACCTATGAAAAAGGTCGAAACTGTGCGAGAACTACTGAAAACTGTCAAAAAAGTGATCGAAACAGCACTTTGCGTCTCGCGAATACTGGGCCGACGGCAGAAGAAAAAAGTTTTAAAAAATAATTAATTAATTAAATTATTTATTCTAACGCATGGAAATGGTCGAGGCTATGCGAGAACTAGCGAAAACTATTGGAGAAATAACGATTGACTCTGTTTGCATCTCATACCTCTGCTGAATGCAGTGACAGGAGTCGGAATGGAAAATTGTAAAAAAATAATTAATTGACGGAATTGTTACTGAAACCTATGAAAAAGGTCGAAACTGTGCGAGAACTACTGAAAACTGTCAAAAAAGTGATCGAAACAGCACTTTGCGTCTCGCGAATACTGGGCCGACGGCAGAAGAAAAAAGTTTTAAAAAATAATTAATTAATTAAATTATTTATTCTAACGCATGGAAATGGTCGAGGCTATGCGAGAACTAGCGAAAACTATTGGAGAAATAACGATTGACTCTGTTTGCATCTCATACCTCTGCTGAATGCAGTGACAGGAGTCGGAATGGAAAATTGTAAAAAAATAATTAATTGACGGAATTGTTACTGAAACCTATGAAAAAGGTCGAAACTGTGCGAGAACTACTGAAAACTGTCAAAAAAGTGATCGAAACAGCACTTTGCGTCTCGCGAATACTGGGCCGACGGCAGAAGAAAAAAGTTTTAAAAAATAATTAATTAATTAAATTATTTATTCTAACGCATGGAAATGGTCGAGGCTATGCGAGAACTAGCGAAAACTATTGGAGAAATAACGATTGACTCTGTTTGCATCTCATACCTCTGCTGAATGCAGTGACAGGAGTCGGAATGGAAAATTGTAAAAAAATAATTAATTGACGGAATTGTTTACTGAAACCTATGAAAAAGGTCGAAACTGTGCGAGAACTACTGAAAACTGTCAAAAAAGTGATCGAAACAGCACTTTGCGTCTCGCGAATACTGGGCCGACGGCAGAAGAAAAAAGTTTTAAAAAATAATTAATTAATTAAATTATTTATTCTAACGCATGGAAATGGTCGAGGCTATGCGAGAACTAGCGAAAACTATTGGAGAAATAACGATTGACTCTGTTTGCATCTCATACCTCTGCTGAATGCAGTGACAGGAGTCGGAATGGAAAATTGTAAAAAAATAATTAATTGACGGAATTGTTACTGAAACCTATGAAAAAGGTCGAAACTGTGCGAGAACTACTGAAAACTGTCAAAAAAGTGATCGAAACAGCACTTTGCGTCTCGCGAATACTGGGCCGACGGCAGAAGAAAAAAGTTTTAAAAAATAATTAATTAATTAAATTATTTATTCTAACGCATGGAAATGGTCGAGGCTATGCGAGAACTAGCGAAAACTATTGGAGAAATAACGATTGACTCTGTTTGCATCTCATACCTCTGCTGAATGCAGTGACAGGAGTCGGAATGGAAAATTGTAAAAAAATAATTAATTGACGGAATTGTTACTGAAACCTATGAAAAAGGTCGAACTGTGCAAGAACTACTGAAAACTGTCAAAAAAGTGATCGAAACAGCACTTTGCGTCTCGCGAATACTGGGCCGACGGCAGAAGAAAAAGTTTTAAAAAATAATTAATTAATTAAATTATTTATTCTAACGCATGGAAATGGTCGAGGCTATGCGAGAACTAGCGAAAACTATTGGAGAAATAACGATTGACTCTGTTTGCATCTCATACCTCTGCTGAATGCAGTGACAGGAGTCGGAATGGAAAATTGTAAAAAAATAATTAATTGACGGAATTGTTACTGAAACCTATGAAAAAGGTCGAAACTGTGCGAGAACTACTGAAAACTGTCAAAAAAGTGATCGAAACAGCACTTTGCGTCTCGCGAATACTGGGCCGACGGCAGAAGAAAAAAGTTTTAAAAAATAATTAATTAATTAAATTATTTATTCTAACGCATGGAAATGGTCGAGGCTATGCGAGAACTAGCGAAAACTATTGGAGAAATAACGATTGACTCTGTTTGCATCTCATACCTCTGCTGAATGCAGTGACAGGAGTCGGAATGGAAAATTGTAAAAAAATAATTAATTGACGGAATTGTTACTGAAACCTATGAAAAAGGTCGAAACTGTGCGAGAACTACTGAAAATTGTCAAAAAAGTGATCGAAACAGCACTTTGCGTCTCGCGAATACTGGGCCGACGGCAGAAGAAAAAAGTTTTAAAAAATAATTAATTAATTAAATTATTTATTCTAACGCATGGAAATGGTCGAGGCTATGCGAGAACTAGCGAAAACTATTGGAGAAATAACGATTGACTCTGTTTGCATCTCATACCTCTGCTGAATGCAGTGACAGGAGTCGGAATGGAAAATTGTAAAAAAATAATTAATTGACGGAATTGTTACTGAAACCTATGAAAAAGGTCGAAACTGTGCGAGAACTACTGAAAACTGTCAAAAAAGTGATCGAAACAGCACTTTGCGTCTCGCGAATACTGGGCCGACGGCAGAAGAAAAAAGTTTTAAAAAATAATTAATTAATTAAATTATTTATTCTAACGCATGGAAATGGTCGAGGCTATGCGAGAACTAGCGAAAACTATTGGAGAAATAACGATTGACTCTGTTTGCATCTCATACCTCTGCTGAATGCAGTGACAGGAGTCGGAATGGAAAATTGTAAAAAAATAATTAATTGACGGAATTGTTACTGAAACCTATGAAAAAGGTCGAAACTGTGCGAGAACTACTGAAAACTGTCAAAAAAGTGATCGAAACAGCACTTTGCGTCTCGCGAATACTGGGCCGACGGCAGAAGAAAAAAGTTTTAAAAAATAATTAATTAATTAAATTATTTATTCTAACGCATGGAAATGGTCGAGGCTATGCGAGAACTAGCGAAAACTATTGGAGAAATAACGATTGACTCTGTTTGCATCTCATACCTCTGCTGAATGCAGTGACAGGAGTCGGAATGGAAAATTGTAAAAAAATAATTAATTGACGGAATTGTTACTGAAACCTATGAAAAAGGTCGAAACTGTGCGAGAACTACTGAAAATTGTCAAAAAAAGTGATCGAAACAGCACTTTGCGTCTCGCGAATACTGGGCCGACGGCAGAAGAAAAAAGTTTTAAAAAATAATTAATTAATTAAATTATTTATTCTAACGCATGGAAATGGTCGAGGCTATGCGAGAACTAGCGAAAACTATTGGAGAAATAACGATTGACTCTGTTTGCATCTCATACCTCTGCTGAATGCAGTGACAGGAGTCGGAATGGAAAATTGTAAAAAAATAATTAATTGACGGAATTGTTACTGAAACCTATGAAAAAGGTCGAAACTGTGCGAGAACTACTGAAAACTTGTCAAAAAAGTGATCGAAACAGCACTTTGCGTCTCGCGAATACTGGGCCGACGGCAGAAGAAAAAAGTTTTAAAAAATAATTAATTAATTAAATTATTTATTCTAACGCATGGAAATGGTCGAGGCTATGCGAGAACTAGCGAAAACTATTGGAGAAATAACGATTGACTCTGTTTGCATCTCATACCTCTGCTGAATGCAGTGACAGGAGTCGGAATGGAAAATTGTAAAAAAATAATTAATTGACGGAATTGTTACTGAAACCTATGAAAAAGGTCGAAACTGTGCGAGAACTACTGAAAACTGTCAAAAAAGTGATCGAAACAGCACTTTGCGTCTCGCGAATACTGGGCCGACGGCAGAAGAAAAAAGTTTTAAAAAATAATTAATTAATTAAATTATTTATTCTAACGCATGGAAATGGTCGAGGCTATGCGAGAACTAGCGAAAACTATTGGAGAAATAACGATTGACTCTGTTTGCATCTCATACCTCTGCTGAATGCAGTGACAGGAGTCGGAATGGAAAATTGTAAAAAAATAATTAATTGACGGAATTGTTACTGAAACCTATGAAAAAGGTCGAACTGTGCGAGAACTACTGAAAACTGTCAAAAAAGTGATCGAAACAGCACTTTGCGTCTCGCGAATACTGGGCCGACGGCAGAAGAAAAAAGTTTTAAAAAATAATTAATTAATTAAATTATTTATTCTAACGCATGGAAATGGTCGAGGCTATGCGAGAACTAGCGAAAACTATTGGAGAAATAACGATTGACTCTGTTTGCATCTCATACCTCTGCTGAATGCAGTGACAGGAGTCGGAATGGAAAATTGTAAAAAAATAATTAATTGACGGAATTGTTACTGAAACCTATGAAAAAGGTCGAAACTGTGCGAGAACTACTGAAAACTGTCAAAAAAGTGATCGAAACAGCACTTTGCGTCTCGCGAATACTGGGCCGACGGCAGAAGAAAAAAGTTTAAAAAATAATTAATTAATTAAATTATTTATTCTAACGCATGGAAATGGTCCGAGGCTATGCGAGAACTAGCGAAAACTATTGGAGAAATAACGATTGACTCTGTTTGCATCTCATACCTCTGCTGAATGCAGTGACAGGAGTCGGAATGGAAAATTGTAAAAAAATAATTAATTGACGGAATTGTTACTGAAACCTATGAAAAGGTCGAAACTGTGGCGAGAACTACTGAAACTTGTCAAAAAAGTGATCGAAACAGCACTTTGCGTCTCGCGAATACTGGGCCGACGGCAGAAGAAAAAAGTTTTAAAAATAATTAATTAATTAAATTATTTATTCTAACGCATGGAAATGGTCGAGGCTATGCGAGAACTAGCGAAAACTATTGGAGAAATAACGATTGACTCTGTTTGCAATCTCATACCTCTGCTGAATGCAGTGACAGGAGTCGGAATGGAAAATTGTAAAAAAATAATTATTGACGGAATTGTTACTGAAACCTATGAAAAAGGTCGAACTGTGCGAGAACTACTGAAAACTGTCAAAAAAGTGATCGAAACAGCACTTTGCGTCTCGCGAATACTGGGCCGACGGCAGAAGAAAAAAGTTTTAAAAAATAATTAATTAATTAAATTATTTATTCTAACGCATGGAAATGGTCGAGGCTATGCGAGAACTAGCGAAACTAGTGGAGAAATAACGATTGACTCTGTTGCATCTCATACCTCTGCTGAATGCAGTGACAGGAGTCGGAATGGAAAATTGTAAAAAAATAATTAATTGACGGAATTGTTACTGAAACCTATGAAAAAGGTCGAAACTGTGGCGAGAACTACTGAAAACTGTCAAAAAAGTGATCGAACAGCACTTTGCGTCTCGCGAATACTGGGCCGACGGCAGAAGAAAAAAGTTTTAAAAAATAATTAATTAATTAAATTATTTATTCTAACGCATGGAAATGGTCGAGGCTATGCGAGAACTAGCGAAAACTATTGGAGAAATAACGATTGACTCTGTTTGCATCTCATACCTCTGCTGAATGCAGTGACAGGAGTCGGAATGGAAAATTGTAAAAAATAATTAATTGACGGAATTGTTACTGAAACCTATGAAAAAGGTCGAAACTGTGCGAGAACTACTGAAAACTGTCAAAAAAGTGATCGAAACAGCACTTTGCGTCTCGCGAATACTGGGGGCCGACGGCAGAAGAAAAAAGTTTTAAAAAATAATTAATTAATTAAATTATTTATTCTAACGCATGGAAATGGTCGAGGCTATGCGAGAACTAGCGAAAACTATTGGAGAAATAACGATTGACTCTGTTTGCATCTCATACCTCTGCTGAATGCAGTGACAGGAGTCGAATGGAAAATTGTAAAAAAATAATTAATTGACGGAATTGTTACTGAAACCTATGAAAAAGGTCGAAACTGTGCGAGAACTACTGAAACTGTCAAAAAAGTGATCGAAACAGCACTTTGCGTCTCGCGAATACTGGGCCGACGGCAGAAGAAAAAAGTTTTAAAAAATAATTAATTAATTAAATTATTTATTCTAACGCATGGAAATGGTCGAGGCTATGCGAGAACTAGCGAAAACTATTGGAGAAATAACGATTGACTCTGTTTGCATCTCATACCTCTGCTGAATGCAGTGACAGGAGTCGGAATGGAAAATTGTAAAAAAATAATTAATTGACGGAATTGTTACTGAAACCTATGAAAAAGGTCGAAACTGTGCGAGAACTACTGAAAACTTGTCAAAAAAGTGATCGAAACAGCACTTTGCGTCTCGCGAATACTGGGCCGACGGCAGAAGAAAAAAGTTTTAAAAAATAATTAATTAATTAAATTATTTATTCTAACGCATGGAAATGGTCGAGGCTATGCGAGAACTAGCGAAAACTATTGGAGAAATAACGATTGACTCTGTTTGCATCTCATACCTCTGCTGAATGCAGTGACAGGAGTCGGAATGGAAAATTGTAAAAAAATAATTAATTGAACGGAATTGTTACTGAAACCTATGAAAAGGTCGAAACTGTGCGAGAACTACTGAAAACTGTCAAAAAAGTGATCGAAACAGCACTTTGCGTCTCGCGAATACTGGGCCGACGGCAGAAGAAAAAAGTTTTAAAAAATAATTAATTAATTAAATTATTTATTCTAACGCATGGAAATGGTCGAGGCTATGCGAGAACTAGCGAAAACTATTGGAGAAATAACGATTGACTCTGTTTGCATCTCATACCTCTGCTGAATGCAGTGACAGGAGTCGGAATGGAAAATTGTAAAAAAATAATTAATTGACGGAATTGTTACTGAAACCTATGAAAAAGGTCGAAACTGTGCGAGAACTACTGAAAACTGTCAAAAAAGTGATCGAAACAGCACTTTGCGTCTCGCGAATACTGGGCCGACGGCAGAAGAAAAAAGTTTTAAAAAATAATTAATTAATTAAATTATTTATTCTAACGCATGGAAATGGTCGAGGCTATGCGAGAACTAGCGAAAACTATTGGAGAAATAACGATTGACTCTGTTTGCATCTCATACCTCTGCTGAATGCAGTGACAGGAGTCGGAATGGAAAATTGTAAAAAAATAATTAATTGACGGAATTGTTACTGAAACCTATGAAAAAGGTCGAAACTGTGCGAGAAACTACTGAAAACTGTCAAAAAAGTGATCGAAACAGCACTTTGCGTCTCGCGAATACTGGGCCGACGGCAGAAGAAAAAAGTTTTAAAAAATAATTAATTAATTAAATTATTTATTCTAACGCATGGAAATGGTCGAGGCTATGCGAGAACTAGCGAAAACTATTGGAGAAATAACGATTGACTCTGTTTGCATCTCATACCTCTGCTGAATGCAGTGACAGGAGTCGGAATGGAAAATTGTAAAAAAATAATTAATTGACGGAATTGTTACTGAAAACCTATGAAAAAGGTCGAAACTGTGCGAGAACTACTGAAAACTTGTCAAAAAAGTGATCGAAACAGCACTTGCGTCTCGCGAATACTGGGCCGACGGCAGAAGAAAAAAGTTTTAAAAAATAATTAATTAATTAAATTATTTATTCTAACGCATGGAAATGGTCGAGGCTATGCGAGAACTAGCGAAAACTATTGGAGAAATAACGATTGACTCTGTTTTGCATCTCATACCTCTGCTGAATGCAGTGACAGGAGTCGGAATGGAAAATTGTAAAAAAAATAATTAATTGACGGAATTGTTACTGAAACCTATGAAAAAGGTCGAAACTGTGCGAGAACTACTGAAAACTGTCAAAAAAGTGATCGAAACAGCACTTTGCGTCTCGCGAATACTGGGCCGACGGCAGAAGAAAAAAGTTTTAAAAAATAATTAATTAATTAAATTATTTATTCTAACGCATGGAAATGGTCGAGGCTATGTGAGAACTAGCGAAAACTATTGGAGAAATAACGATTGACTCTGTTTGCATCTCATACCTCTGCTGAATGCAGTGACAGGAGTCGGAATGGAAAATTGTAAAAAAATAATTAATTGACGGAAATTGTTACTGAAACCTATGAAAAAGGTCGAAACTGTGCGAGAACTACTGAAAACTGTCAAAAAAGTGATCGAAACAGCACTTTGCGTCTCGCGAATACTGGGCCGACGGCAGAAGAAAAAAGTTTTAAAAA
>NW_023416031.1:0-40445 GCF_013373865.1 Monomorium pharaonis
ATATCAATATAGACTTATTGTTGTTATTGTCGCAACTTGCAACAAAATATTTTGTATCAACAATGTGTCTGCAGTCTCTTCATATTTCCCCGTGCCGGGCCGGATATCAAATACTTGTTGGGCTTTTTGCGAACTCAGCTGTCGACGTCCGTTACGGTTTTCCTCGTATTCGGCCCTAAAGTAAGATATTTATGATGAACAAGATCATTATGGATATTGAAAAGACCAGTCTTTTAATTTTGTAACAGTTCCACGGAAAACAATTATTCTAACAAATTGGACTGGAGTTAACTTTTCAATATCCATTCTTTTTATTCTCCAGACAGTACATTTTCATTGATTGTTTAATACGTTCCGTGCCACGTAGGCACACGTTAAACTTTCTATTCTGGTCACGTATACCACATGCTAGCATATTTAGTTAAATAAGTTCAAAACATATGTAGGGCAGTTGATAAGTGGATTTGCCTATGCACAGTCGTATGTATTCGGAGAACAAAACGTCATACAGAACGACGCGACCTATTGTCTTGTAACTATATTCAACCACTATAAACATGCCTTTCATTGAGTTACATTCACTTGTTTTATGTCAGTAGCTCTTGCTAGGGAGTAGAATGTGCCTACTATATTGTAAAAAAATATTTTACAACTTATAATTTTCACTATTACAAATATATATTACTCGAAACTCGATTTTTTGATGAACTGCCGCTGCAGCTAATAGTACCTTTATACAGCTTGTAATGACTAATCGTGCATTCTTAGACATATTTTTCTTTCGGCGGCTAGTTTATCCAAAAGTTACCACGCGCAATGTTATCAATGTGCATTCTTAGAATATGTATGTGGACGTTGATTACACATCTTGTTTTATTAAATTTTTAAGGTGTATTCAAATTTTGATTTGAACTAGTCGTTTAAACATATTAATAGATTAAGTAAATCCCTTAACGGTCTGACTTGGATTTTAATGATGAATATAATATTTATATTAATTTAAATTTCATAGCTTATTTAAACTGCGTGTCGACAGGTTTCGTTAGACTTGCAACACAGTTATTAACAAGGGAACTTCGCAAACCCGAAAATTCTTATTTTAATGAAACTTGGCATAAATATAGAGGGGGTAAATATATGAATTTTGAAATTTTTTGTTTGGGCTTATAAACGGTTCAAAGGGTTGAAACCACCCTTCAAAAGTAAAGACATTTTTGGTTTTTCTCAATATATCTTGTAAATCAAACGAGATATCAAAAAATTTTTTATACAAAAGTTTTACAGTATAAATACTTCTATTTAACTATGCTATTTATCTTTTGAAAAAAAAAAATTTTTTTTTAATGAATAGCATACTTAAATAGAGGTTTTTATGCTGTAAAACTTTTGTATAAAATATTTTTTGATACCAAATAAATGACATCTAAGAATATTCCAAACGTGTTCTATTGGATTCATTGCTGGCAACTTATATATGGAGTATGTGGAGAATTCCACACTCGGATCAATTTGAGTGTGGAAATTCCACACTCGGAATTTGACCAATTTGTTCCAAAATTATTTATGAATTGTGACGAGAACTACCACCATGAACTGTAACATTATATGGTCGGGGTAGCCAAAAAAACTGTAACAAATTTTTATAAAATGGGGCTTTTAATTTGTTGAAAAATAAAATTCCTTGATTTATCAAACCGACGAATGACATATAGTGTTAGTGCAAGACAAGTTCAAAACAAATCTAAAGAGATTATATATATAATAGCCGAAATGAAGGATTCTTGTTCAACGATTTGTACAATTGCTCTGTCATTTTTGGCGGTTGTTGCTCGTCTTCGACTTTGCTCCGGATGGCGATTATAGCTATTAGTCTCTTGGAAGCATAAGTTCGACTTATAACAGACTGACTCACAACAAAAATATTGATGACGTATCGTTGACTGCGATCTTTCTTAAGAAGAATGACGAGGTGAACGATATTCTGTTCAGTAAGATGTTGTCGAGGCATAATGCATTTAGTGTACAGCAGCAGTTGTTATGTGCAAGATTTTCGTTTTTTCCGAATTTTTCTTTCTACGTAACAGTTCTTTGGTGCGTTGATATTGGCATTTATCTGTTCGGCTATTTTATTTATATCATCTAGACTCAGTCTAGAGTCTAGAGTCTTGCTCAAGGTTTGTATGCCCAAGGTTTCGGATTAATGTATTTTTTTAAATTAAATATAAAGATATGTTTGTTAATTGATATTTGAAATTATTTCATTGATCGATTTTTGATTCATTAGATGGATAGTTTTATGATTTTTAATTTTATTTTCTTTGCGTTTTTTAGTATAAGTTTTTATTCTTTCTCTTTGATTTAGGATAGGTTTCATTTCAGAAAACAAAATAAAATCTAACCTATCCTAATCTAAATTATTAAATATTCCTTAAATAATGCCTTAAATATTCTAATTCGAGTTTTAAATATTTGCACTTGTCTGGTTGTAAGGTTAGCTGGGGCAAGTGCATACTCAGAAATTCAAAGTTTCTGTTTACTCTCTTCCCACAAGCATCCAAATTTTTATGCAACATTGAAACTTTGGCAACATGATATTTAAATTGTACTTTATAGATGCATAAGGTAATTAAAAAAAAAATAAAATTAAGAGAAAAATTACACTTTAGAAAATTTTGTTTCGATGCACTTTTGTTTCGGCGCACTTGTCCCGGTTTTGGGGCAAGTTCGACCCACAGCTATTACTGTGTCACCATACAGTGAAAAGGAAAAACACAAATCGGATTGTTAATTACAGATATAATGCTAACTATAAAAAGTACTTACGAGTTTTATTCTTTTTACGTTAACTGAATAGCTAAGTCCTATTTGCTAAATGCTTAGCAAATAAACTATCTGCTTTATCTGTTTACATTCGCCCAATGTTCTAACAATGTTCAATTTGAATTTGTTGTATTCCTAAAATAGATTTTTAAGATGTCTAGAAAAGTAAAACTGAATATTTTTAAAACGTTTTAAAATTGTTCTGAATGTTTTAAATATGTACTAAACTTCCGATATATACATATCCTATCCTATCTAAAAAAAGGCATGTAAAGTTGATTGCTCGCATTTCTCGAAGTTTATTGTTGTCGCTTTTCCGCGATGCCGATTGGTTCTCTCGCTGCGCTTACTTTGTGTTGCAAAAGTAGCTGTCATTGCAATTGAATTTTGACAGCTGTCAAATTTGTATAAATATTATCTATACATTTATTGTTGTAATTTATTTTTAAAAGGTAAAAAATAAAAAGTTTAGTAGCGCGCGCGAAGCGCGCGTCTGTGGTATCTAGTGGTATATAAACTTGAAATATTTTTTATATTCTTTGATAATAATGGTATAAATATTTATTTTAAATATTTTCATAAATGTTTATCATAATTTTTTTTATACCTGACAAACTCGGACATAAAAATATGTATAAAATATTTGGCTTCCGAAAACGATCAATCTCCAATTTAGTTCAAATTTTGGAAATTTCTTTTAGTGAAAAAAAACATATGCAAGAAGGATTTTTGGCGACTCGAAAAAAATTTTTTCTTAATGTCAGTAAATAGGAAATTTATAATTTGTAGATAAAAATTTAAATGTGTGTGTGTGTGTGTTTGTGTGTGACCACAGCGAAGCAATGTCTTTGTTTACATTTTTTATGGATGTATTTGTAAAATGAGTAAGTGTTAATACCGTTACCATACATTGTATTGGAAACGTGCAAACACATGTGAACTTTACTTTGTTTGCAATGTTTACATGGGTTAGCGACTTGGATGGGGTGCGTGCGTGAGTGAGTGAGTGAGTGAGTGAGTGAGTGAGTGAGTGAGTGAGTGAGTGAGTGAGTGAGTGAGTGAGTGAGTGAGTGAGTGAGTGAGTGAGTGAGTGAGTGAGTGAGTGAGTGAGTGAGTGAGTGAGTGAGTGAGAGTGAGTGAGAGTGAGTAAGAGTGAGTGAGAGTGAGTGAGAGTGAGTGAGGAGTGAGTGAGGAGTAAGTGAGTGAGTGAGTGAGTGAGTGAGTGAGTGAGTGAGTGAGTGAGTAAGTGAAAAAGGGTGAGAGGAAAGGAGCAAACGAGCGAGCGTAATTAGATAAATATGTAGCTAGGTAACTAGGTAGCTAAGTAGCTAGATAGCAGTAAGTATGCAAGTAGGTATGTATGTTGGTATGTATGTATGTATGTATGTATAATTAAACTTTACATTTTTTTATTCAAAATTGCAGAAGACGTTTGATTAATGTAAACGAAAGATAGAGAAAATCAAATTGCAATTATTATTATTTTTAAAGTGAAAAGTTAAATAGCGCGCGCGCAACGCGCATCTGTAATGTTCTAGTATTTATAAAATATTACTGTGCTGTCTGGTTTTTTAGCTTCTAATATAGCGATAATTAATTAATTTATTTTTAATTGACGAGTTTAGGTAATCAGAGTATTGCGAGGCCAAGGGGATCAGTGGGATAGTCGGGCAAGAGCACGTGGTGTTACTGCAAGCTTTTCCTTGAACGGAATTGGTTTAGTGCCAGAGGAAACGACGGATTTATATCAAGAAAATGAAGAGCTTAAGGTATTTATATACTTAAGTTCTTATATATTTTTATGTAGCGTATAAACAGGATTGGAAAGTAACGCGTTACTTGTAATTTATTGTTATTACTTATTGCTATTATTGTTATTATACGTTTTCTTTTTTTATAATAATTTTCTGAGACAACAATGTCGTCTTTTACGGTAACGAATTTTATTGTTACTTTTATCAATATTTCAATAATGTACAATGTATATTTTTGGGGAAGAAGAAAAATGCTCATAGCATTTAGGTATCCAGAGTAATGTAGGATAGAAGTGCAATGATGTTTGGATAAACCAACAGCTCAGCGTCGCTTAGTCATTAAAAACCTCTTTTATCTTTTCTTACTATAATTATAAGATACGATCCGCTTGTCACTACAAATGCTTCAAAGCATTTGATTGATCAATTAGAATAAAGAATTTTATGAATTAACTAATCAAAGAACGATGCGTCAAGTGAATCGTATACAAGAAGTTCAGGCATGACCATGGGCATTTTCCAACAAGCGACACAGGAAGACACAGTGGAACACAGTGAATCACTTAATTTTTGTTTAACATTGACAAACAACAAGAATGAAATGATTCACTGTGTTATACTGTGTCTTCTATGTCGCTTGCTGGAAAACGTTTTATAAGTAATCATCAAGACACTTTCTGTCCCTCCTCCCCTCTCGCAGCAGGTGCTTCGATCTAATTCATGATTCACACTATAAAGACTGGAACCAGGAGACTGAACTAAGTCTAACTTTAGCCATTAAAAGTGGGGCGAAAATCTATTAGAAATATGGTACCAAATGGTTGCGCTGGCGATGATAATTCACTGAAAACAATATGAAGTATATCGGCAAACAGTTAATTTAAAGCAACTTTATATTGTGACTTTATTTTGTTATATGCAATTATCGGGATATGAAACTAGATTCTTTTGTTAAGGGTCCTTTGTTAAGCGTTTGATGATAAAATTTTTCTTTCATGTCCTCTCGATAATAGCTAACATGTCTACATATATTTTTTTGCGTAATTATAATCACAGCTATACTCAATTCAACTTTCTCACACCATACTGCGTACAACCCGTACTCATAGTGTAAGAAGAAAAGTTAATTATTGCACATATGGCGGCAGAATGATAAAATTATAACGTCTTCCATTGGCGCAAAAACTCGTTGGCACCAGCAGCACTGACTGCTGAAGCTTATTTCATTGGTAGTAATAGTGAGTGAGTTCTGAGTGCTGAACGTTTCATTAAGAATGCAAAATGCTCTCCGTGCGCACTCCGTGTGCAGTAAAACTGGTCCTGAGTATAGAGGCCGGAATCACTTCAATGTTACATTATTTGAACTATTCACTGCTGTGACAATCGACTTTATGTTTAGCAAATTAATTTTTAGAATCGTCGTTATTGAATGAAGATGAAATGTTATTACTTACAAATGTGAAAAAAAGAAACCAAAAGTTACGGATTATGAAAATATTTTTTTTCTATAAATTAAAAAAATTACTGAGTAAGAACGAAATTTGTTTCCTTTAAAGCATTGCAAAATTATTTTTTACATTTTTACAATTATATTTGAAAACAGATGATTATGTATAGGAATTTGTTTTTTTATATTTTTAATAATGTGCTTAATATAATATGTGGTGTGTGTGTGTGTGTGTGTGTGTGTGTGTGTGTGTGTGTGTGTGTGTGTGTTGTGTGTATTACAATCAGTGTTGTGTAGTGCATAGATACAAGCACCTAAGTACTGCAACTAGGTACAAATTTATGTACAGAGGTACAGTATTGAGGTACTTCTTTTCTCTGGTACTTATACCTATACCTAGATACAATTTTTTATGTATCGATACCTATATTTAGATACATTTTAATTATACTTTTTAGATAATACTAAATATACATTTAACAAGCGCGAAGCTCGGTAAAAGTGTATTATTTCATATAAATTATATAAATTTTTAAATAATTAGATATATGGTAGATATTTCTAGCACAATGTTTTTTGAATTTGGACAATCGGGCATTGCGAGTTATTTTATTTTAAATTCTCATTGATAGAATGACAGGTTACATCTGTATAGGATCATTATTAGCGCTCCAGATATCTATTGTAATATAGATCCAAGATTGTTTTTTGAAAACGGCTATTATGTCGGATTTTATAGACATTATCTTGTTCAACAAATGATTTTGGAAGGTACTTTTTAATATTGGTTTTACATCGAATAATCCTTCAATTAACATAATGCATAAATGTTAAATAAATTAATGGAATAAAATAACTAATAGCTTTATAAGTGTTATTTCATTTTACTGTATAACATATTAAACTTATTTACATATATGGACAAAAAGGGATACTTAATTTAAATAAATAGTTATTTGAATACTAATAATATATTTTATAAAAAATCAATAATATTTATTTTAAAAAATAATATTTTTTAATTATAGAAAATATTACTTGTTTGAAATGATTATTATTGATTTATTTATCAAATATGTTATTAGTACTATTCAAATAAACATTTATTTGAATCAAGTGTCCTTTTCTGTCAGCGTAGAAATATTTAATATGAATATTTAATATGAATATACGTATTAAAATACATTTAATACGTAAATATTATGTGTGGATACAAGAAATAATAAATGCTTATTTATCATAAATGCTCATTTATTCTGAAATTTTATGTTGATAAATAAAAGTTACTTTTTAATAATAATAATTTAATAATAAATAAAAAAACCTATAACCTAGGTGTTTAATGTTTAAGGTACATTTGAGGTACCTGTATCTAGGTACTTCATTTTTCTAATACCTATACCTTTATCTCGGTACATTTTTTTCAGAGTATCTGTATCTGTACCTAGATACTAAAAATAAAGTATCTTGCACAACCCTGATCATGATAATATTATATACATTATTTATATTATATTTTTGAAACAAATCTTAAAAATATTAATTATCTAAAGAGTTACAATACTTTTAAAGCTTACTCTTTAATTATTATTTTGCAATTATATTTAATTTTTTAGTTTTCCACTCTTTTCTTAAAACTGAGTTTTTAGATATATTCCATTAAGAGTACAAAACTGATGGAGTTTTGTGTTATTCCAACGGAAAACTAAGAGGCACTGAGTGCCAGCGAGTTTTTTCTTATGAAAGACGCTATTAGCCATTAAAATTTGGGTCCAAATGCACACGCGAAATTCGAATACGGAACCAATTACATATAATAAATGTATATTTATAATTAAGATTTATAAGAAAAATGTAAATTTTTTTCTCTCACTCTCTCTTCCTCTCTTTCTTTGTGCATTAATATATACAGAATATAGAAAAAAGTACAAATAAGTATAAATTTCATCCCTTATGCAATGTATTATAGAATAAATTATAAGATATTTTTTTTTAAATATATATGTTATTAGAAAAGAAGAAATATAATATGTACAGAATATGATACGTAATAAACGGGAGCGTCCCAGATGCGTATAGTGTAAAACGGACACCACCAATCAAATTCTATAAATTTATGCTAACTTTAACTAAAGCAGTAATCTCATTGGTGGTGTCCGTTTTACATTGTGCGCATCTGGGACACTACCTCCGCTGACATTCACCGTCCCCAGTGATGCTGTTATCTGCCGCTGGAGCATGATCCATTCCACGATCCGGCATGCCCCTGCCACGGGCCTCCTCGCATAACACGGTGCGTTGAATGTATACCTTCTATATGCAGAAAGGTGCCAACTACATAGCCCTTCTTCACTAATTGTTCCTTGATGAACGATACAGCACAGTGAAGTGCCGTTTTTGTGGAATAAACCGTACAATACGCATCTGATTCGCATGTAGCGGCTGCTGCAATAGAACCACATCGCGTATGTAACGTCAACCAGTCTTTCTAGAGTCTTAAGAAGAAAAGACGTCAGGCTAATCGGACGAAAATCCTTGGCGGAGTTGTAACCTATTATTCCTGCCTTGGGGATGAACACAATTTTTGCATTATTTTTTAAAACTAGTTACAAAAAAATAACGACAATGAATATTTTTTTCAAAAAAATTACACATAACGCGTTATTTTTATAAAAAAATATACAAAATTATAACTTGTAAAATTACTTATAAAGTAAAATCTAATTCTGTATATAACAAAGTTTGATGACATGATCAAATTCGAAAATTTAATTTTTCTACCTGTCTTGAATTTTGTACATTACATCAGGAGGAAATTCAAAAGTTGGCTGCGCGAATTGAATTTATGAAGATAGTGCACATGGAGATGCATAATCGACACATCAAGCCAAAGATGGGCGGTTATTTCAGCACGCACGGTCATATTCATGGGCATCCGTCTGTCGGTCAGAGTCCCATCGCTAAAAGCTCGACAGCCAGCTTTATTCTCAAAGTATGTATCTAAATCATTTTGGTTAAAATGATGAGAATGAGCAAATACAATAGTCAAATTTAGCGTTGAATCTATAGTTTTAGAACTCAAATTAGAATCGAAAATTGCTTGGAATGCTGATACCCCATGTGACCACGGGAGAAGTTAAGATCGGAAACTTGACATGATAGTCTAAGGGAGAATTTACATTTTGGCAGAAAAGCAGAAAAGCAGAAAGCAGAAAAGCAGAAGCCAATTAGAGTTTGTGCTAGTAGCAAACAGTGCACTCTGCTTTTCTGCTTCAGAAACTACTAATCGTTTTCTGCTTTTCTGCTGGTAAATCTCTGTAATTATATTGCTAAATCGGATTTTGCGGGCAAAATTATGTAGGAAATGACTTTTGTTTTCCAAAACGCAAAAAATTAATATTTTGCAGGCCTATGTAATAAATAATGAACAAAGAATAGTTTTAAAACCTATTTATTCATTAAAAAAAATTTTTAGCATGACAAAGTAGAAAATCACTTTAAAGATCGATCGAGATAAATTCCTCATTTTAAAGAATCATGAATAAAAATTATGTAAATTCCTTATTCCTATTTTCTTTTCTCATCTTTTTTAGATGTTTGTTGTACAAACGATAGAAAATAGGATCGCAGATATGCCAAAATTTATGAAAGTCCATATCGTAGATAATTCTCTCGTAATCTTACTCGTATAAGTGCGCTGAAAAAGCGTCTTGGAAAGCAAAAATAAATTGGAATAATTTATTGAGCAGACAGCCGTGGAGAGAGGTGCGACGGCAGCCGCGGCTGCGGCCGTCGAAGACTCGACCTTTCCGTCCGGAAGTCTACATAGAGCGCGAAGATCGGAAATGTTAAGAGAGAGGAAAGCAGAGAGGGAGAAGGAGCGTGAAAAAGAGCGGAACAAGGACAAGGAACAGGAGAGATCGCGATCGAGTGGCGAGAAGGTTTGACTAGTGGTCAATAGCGAGGAGGTAAAGAATTTTGTTTAATCCTACGTGTCACATATCAGATATCGCCTGAGTTAGTCTTCTTGTTTTGTTTATACAATTATCTTTTTTTCAGCAGATATGGTTGTGACAAAGACAGTGTCCTGACGAAAGTAGGAAAACGCGAAGAAATAGGAGAAAAAGAAGAAAAAAGAAATTGGAAATATGCAGGTTGTATTCTTTAAAAGATAGGAGACTACCTGTATTTGTATGAAACGCTATGTAATTAAAACTCATCGTGTTTACTGTCTTCGTGCCGTTGTGATAGTGATATCTTTATATATAATTACTAGATGTATAATATATCTCTTAAAATAAAAACCTTTAATGAGATGCGCGAAAAGCGGAAAGTGACAGCGACGACGAATATTTCGTGTCTCTGTTTATTTTTGTAATAGCAGCTGTCAAGAGAATACAATTCTATTATAAATCAATATTTTGTTCTTTTAATATGGAAAACGCTTGAATACTGTTAACGCAACGGCAAACTGGAAAGAAATTATTTAAGGAAATTATTTAAAGGACAGAGACGTTTTGTATTGAAATCGAACAAAACGATCGAGATAAAATCACGATATTAAGCTGTCACAAAAGCACAAAACCTGCGAGCGAGTTTGCGAGTTGTCGTCGTCGTCTTTAATGATATAGTTCGCTTTCCGCAAGTGCCGCACTACTTCGTTGTGAGAGCATCCGATAAACCTGTAAGAAATGCTTAACTGAGTTATTCTTTTTGTTAAAATCATTTATACACATAACAGTGTATATATAAAATAAAATGCATGTGTCTTTAGATTTAATAATTTTTTTAAATTCAAAGAAATTTATGTTTTGGAATAGTCAAACTAAATATTTAAACTAAAAAATACAATTGTGTTATTTTTTAAATAACTAAATTCAAATAATTTCAAATAATAACATATATGTACATATATTTATAGCTTAACCTTCCGTCTGTACATTTAATTTCACTAACGGTCTGACTTCTTTTTGTCTTGTCTCTTTTTTTTAATGTTAAATATATGCAAAAAATCTGAAAAAATTTCTAATTACTTTTGAGTGATTACATTTTAAATTTTGACAATTATTTTGGTCATTTATTAAAATTTTTTTTATAATAACAATTTAAATTTTCTGAGATTGATAAGAAATGGAATTCCGTAAAAAAATTCATAATTTAATAACAAATTATTGTTAAGAAAAATTCTTTTGAGGTTTTTTAGATTAAAATATGACTTAAAAAAAGTTGTTCTATATGTGTCGGTTGCAAAAAGTATAATTATTTGCATGACTGAATATAAGGTATTTTTCGGGGTAATAAAAATACATACAATAAAATGATAATTTTTTTACACAAATCTTTTTTTTATTATAAAAAATTATATATTAGAAAAAAACTTAGGTATATACAATGTAGAATGATCAAAATTGAAGAAATAATAATATTAACTATGTTTTTGTGCGCAATCTAAATAGAAAATTGTGCGATGATTGTCGCAAATTGGCTCGCCACATACAGTAGGCGAAGAACGGCAAAGAACTTCAAAAAACATTACATAAAATTCTGCAAAATATTCTGCAGAAAAATTTTGAAAGCAAAAACCTTGTACAAAAAATCTATAAAAACTGCAGAAATTCATGCACAAAAATATGAAATTTTTGTGTAGTAATTTTTGCATAATTTTTTCCTACGGGAGAATATTTACGGTATTACTAATTTTAGTTTTAATTACATTATTAGAAAGAGTTGTAAGTAAACATTAAAGAATATAATAATAGAGGAGAAAAAATTTTTTGATCTAATTCAACCTAAATGATATACCTATATTTTTACAGAATATATGATTAAAATATTGATTACTGTGCATTCATACCAAGTTTATACAAACTATAATATCTACTTTATTACTACTTTTTAGGTGGTATTCGTAGTTTTATCATATATTTATTATTTATATATTAAGATTGTCGTTAGTTTACTGTCACTATATCAATGATTTCTTATATTATAAAGCATTAAAAATGAACTTAAGAGAACTATCTTCAATGTTCAATTGTAAGATTGAACTATTAATATTAAATTTTCATTTCAAAATATTAACTGCTGTGCGCACATAAAAACTGTTATAAAAAAACTGTTGCTCCCTAATATGAGAATGAAATAAAGGAGATTATAATATAAAGCAGATGTTTTTATTATATAAGATGCTTTACACTACAAAATGCATGATGTCCAAACAAAATTATCTTTTTAAAAAGGTAGAAAAAGACGCTAAGTGTGTGTATGCTCCTAAAAAAACTTTTTGTACAAAATAATGATACCAAAATATTTTGCGCCAACTATAATAATGGATATTTATATGAACCAAAACATTTACTGTATTACTATTCTTTGGCCAGTATTTATAATTAAGATATTGGCTGCTTTGCACTCATATAATCTAATCAGCAAAATAACATTAAAAAAATATTTTTAATAATATTTAAAAAACATTTGAAAAAACATTTTTTTAAAATAGTAAAAATAATGAGATAAGTTCATTAAAAAAAAAAACATTTTTTGAATAAATATTTTTGT
The DNA here is from genome assembly GCF_013373865.1 of Monomorium pharaonis. Classification (NCBI taxonomy): domain Eukaryota; kingdom Metazoa; phylum Arthropoda; class Insecta; order Hymenoptera; family Formicidae; genus Monomorium; species Monomorium pharaonis. The sequence continues at coordinate 12,580 of NW_023416031.1, forward strand.
AATATTTAATAAATATTTGCTTTAAAATTAAAAGAAATGTTTTTTTGACATTTGATAAATATCTGTTTTAACATTTAGAAAAATGTTTTTTAAAGATTTATTCTAATGTTAAAAAGATGTTTTTTTAATATTTGAGAAGTATAATCCATGTTTGAAAATTTTCTTTTAATACAAATATTTTAAACATATTAATGTAAGACACACTGGTGTATTAATTGAATTAGTATTTAGCATTTACCTACAAAAATTAAGATAATTGATTAAAAAAAAATTATAACGATAAATAATACAGGATAAATATTTAGATAAGTAGTGGATAATATGAACATTTTGAATTGCACAAAATATTTTTATTATTATAATTATAATTATTATTATGTACCATTATATACTTATATTTGTTACTTTTCCGTCTTCCGTTACGTCCTCCGTTGTATCCTCGCTTTTGATTTCATTTTCATCATCTGATGTTTGTCACCTCCCATACAGCACCGAAAGATTACAGAAACATTGTAGAAACCTTACATTGAAATATTGTAATATTTCTCTGTTATTTGCAGCCGCGTGTGATGAAAACTTTTGCCGTAAATTTGCTCGAAACTTTTAGAAGACAAAGCAACAGACAATTACTTGTCATAAAATTGTTGTCAAAATTGAAAACATCCTTGCTGTAAGCTTTCACGATATGTGATTTTAACAGGCCTGGCTAGCTGGATCTTTGTATACATGTGTGTGTATGTATTTTATTGCGTATCATCTTCACGTTCTTTTCTTTACGATCTCTGCAACTTATCTTCAATGTTAAAAACCAATGACTTATGAAGAAATTTATAGTGTTCTCTTTCTATCTTTTTAAATTTCTTTAAGAGAAAATTTATACAAACATTTGCCTTGCATTATTAAATATACCAATTTATATGAAATCATGTAAGAGAGATAAAAAAATTTAATTTTATATTTAAATGTAAATATTTCTGTTATACATATGCACTTATATTTAAATGAAAAGTATTTTTACTTTATAGTACGTACCTATGGCAAATTATACATTTTTATTTTGCTAAAATTTAATTTCTTTACTTTCACTTTTTTATGTTTATGAAATCTCCTATTTTAAAAAAGAAATGTTAAATCTATTCCAATCTATTGTTGTTTGACATTATAGCTGATGATGTATTACAACTTTTGATGTGTATCAGCTACATCAATATCTTTTTAAGAGTGAACATTATAAAAATACAAATAAAAGTGAAGTATATTGTAGAATAGGATTGTTCCTGTTGTTATTATTATTTTCTCTTTAATCATTTTTTTTAACCAATTACAGAACAACGAGCGATTGTAACCATATAAGCAATTACTAATTAATTTATTTGTAAAAATTATTTTACTGTCTTATGCAAAAGTATTAGTACATTCAGAATACGCTTTACTTTACAGTGTCGTAGCCCTAGATATATAAGAATTATACGTAAGTTCAATTAAAATTTATTTTTCGAAAAGTGAACAGCGTAGTTCAAGGTATTTATACTGTAAAAATTTTGTATAAAAAACTTTTTGATATGTCATTTAGTTTACGAGATATATCGAGAAAAAGGCAAAAATGTCTCTATTCTTGAAGGGTGGTTTTCACCCCTTCAAACCTAGTTTGAAGCCCCTAGGGTTTTTGAGCCCAAGCTAGAAATTTTTTTTAATTTATGTATTTACTCTTTCTATATTCATGCCAAGTTTCATTAAAAATTAAATTTTAATACAATAAATAATCAGCATAAAAGGGTATAAATGGTAAATTTAAGAAAATAAATTTTTTTCAAAAAAACAAGCAGCCTAATTAAATAAAGATATTTATACTGTAAAACTTTTACATAAAATATTTTTTGATATCTCGTTTGATTTACGAAATATATCGAGAAAAGGCAAAATGTTTTTACTTTTGAAGGATGATTTCACCTCTTTTAAACCGTTTTTGGGTTCAAACGGACAATTTTCTAAATTCTATTTACCCTCTCTACATTATGCCAAGTTTAATTAAAATTAGAATTTACGAATTAGCGAGGTTTCCTTTCAGTTATTACTGCTTCGTTTTATTATTAAGCATTGTTATAAAAAAATAGTTCAAAACTTTTTCGATAATAAAATTAAATTTTGATAAGGAATAAGTTCTATAATTAGTGGAAAGACACACCTTGTACGCGCGCGCGCGCGCGTGCGTGTGTGTGTGTGTGTGTGTGTGTGTTGTTAATGCGTCTTGGCATTTTCAATTCTTTGTAAACACATTTATTTATTATTTTAATCGCTGGACGGATACCTAATAAGTTCTCTTATCTCTTTCTCTTTTAACTACTTAAAATACTTTATAACAAAAAGAGAGAAAGGTATAAAAGGAGGAAACGCTCTGAAGATAATGATTTAAAATGACACAAGGCTGAACCAATAAAAACCAGACGCAATAATGGCGGACCTAATTCGTTCTATATAGTGTAATTATTACAAGCGATGATGCTCCGCCGAGCATACAGAAATGTATAGAATTATGTTTTCATCCATAAGACATTTGAACTCTAAAACTTTTATTAATTTGAAAACATTTTGAAAAAAAATTGGGGTACACATAATTATGTTATGTCTTTTTATTTTGTACTTACAGCAATTTGCTTGAATCAATATAATCATAAAAATCATGCACTTTTTCGTTTCCAATTATTTATTTTGCAAGGTAATATTGCATCTTAAGAGCCAGAAGAAAATTACATAAGGTTGTTTTGGCCTTATTAATGTACTTTTCATACAATTTTTAAATCGCTATAAAGTCGGAAAATAATGCGTTTTTTCGCAATGAAGTTTGTTAGTTTTAGTTATAGATTTATATTAAGTATTTGTAGTTACCGCGTTGAATCACTCTTTTTTTTATTAACTATAGATTATTATTATAAAGTTTTAAAGAACATATTTCGACTGGTGGAAAGTAAAGGCAAGAAATATCATTACGATGATATAAAGTAGTCTCGTCGCGGAGGAGATTGTTCCCGAATTGCACAAATCGCTGCTGCAAATGTGGCAGGATTCAATTACATCACGTCCTGTCTGTGTCATGGAGTTGCCGCACTGGCCATCAATGATGTCCATTTCATCATGATATGGAGTGGAGCACTGACGTATGACAACCCGCTCGCCCATTTCTAAACAAAGATTAATCGTTTAACAACCAATTGGGATTTTCGATCCGTTTAAAAATCTACTTTGTATCAATCCGTACAGCACACGTTGTGCATTGTAGCTACATTGCATCAATATTGCAATGTTGCAAATTGCAGCGCAACGTTATAAAGACATTGTACAAAGATATAAATCCACAATATATTAGCACATTTGTAGCAAATGCTTCAGAAATATTGCAAAATTAAAATGTTATAATTTAATACAATAATACATTTTAATAATAAAATACTTTGATAAAATATTTTTTGCAATATTGGAACTATATATAATCAGATATAAAGTTATACATATTAATATATATTACATATATTATATATAATATATATAACTTATATGTATAATATGTATAACTGTATATCCCACGTAACACAAAAATTGCAGTTACATCACAGCAATGTTGCAACAACATTGTAATCTTGCAGCAATATTGCTACAATGTAATTGCAATTTTTGTGCTATGTGGGATTATACATATTATTGTATATATATAACTTTATATCTGATTATATATATATAATCTACATATAATATACATATATAATTTATATATAATTTATATATACAATTATATATGATTAAATATGATTATATATAATTAGACATAATTGTATGGAATTATATGTATATGAAGTCATATATGGAACCATGCATAATTATATACAAACCATTTTTTAATGGAATAAAACAAAATATTCTTACATGTAACGTTTGACAAATACAACAACAATAGCTGCATTCAACGGAAAAAATAGCAACTGTTGAGAAATGTTTAACTACGATTGGTTCTTGTTTTTAGTTGCTGTCGGATCTAAATGTATAAAGCAAGCACACGAAAGAATTTTATAATAGTTGCAAAGTTGTTTTTCTTACTGAACGCAATCAATGTATTATTACAAATTTACTACATTGCAATGTTGCTATGATATTTCGTTGCAATGTTTTAAAAAGTGAACATTTTATTGTTGCTGCAATCCAACAGCAATGATGCATTAACATTATGCAGTATAATGGCAATATTGCACTATTGCGGTGAAAGATTATTACGATGTGGATGCAATCTTTCAGTGCTGTACGAGAAGATAAAATTCTATTTACATTTTTTTTTTCGTATTTTTCATTCTATTTAAATTGTCCAATACAACAAAACATTCGAAAAATCAGATATATAAAATATATATGTAATATATATTTATATATTAATATAAACAAATATATATTCGATAACACACATATATCTAAAATCAGGATATAAGATATTCTTTAAGAGTACTTATACAACACGGACCTCCTAAAGACATCAATAGAATGCATACATCTTAAAGATGTTTATGCATGCGTCTAATGATTGCCAGAATGTCCTTTAGCTATCCAAAGTGATATATAAACTATATAGTAATATATGTATAAAAATATAGGTATCTATACAGAGCATAGAAAGATTGCAAAAACATTGCAATAACGATAAAATGTCCACTTAAAGAAATGTTTGCAATACAATATTGCAGCAATATGTTACAATACAACTATATGTTTACTAATAATATAATTTTAGCTTACATAATTAAAGAAATAACTTTGAATTTAAAATCTAATGAACAACACTATGATAAATATAATCGTGAAATTCCGACTAAAAATATTAATTATTAATAAAATTATATTAATTGTTAAGAAATATATATAAAAAATATATAAAATATTATATAAAATTACAAGTAGAATTCTATTCTGAAATCTATGATTTATAGATCACTCAAGAACAATCTGAAATTAGTAATTCATCATTATCGTGATTTGTGATTGGCAAATACTCGAATGCGTTTCTTTTGCGTTCTATTCCTTTGTCCTGTACAGGAAACGATAAAGACAGATGAAAAGTTCTCGGAAAGTCCTTCAGCAGCACGGCACAATCATTTCGGGGTCATCTTTACCCGTGCGCCAACAAGCGTAAAACTCAGCGTCGATTTAATAGCGCAATTATTATTGTCGCTTACGTAATTTTTGCGTTCATGTGGCAATCGCGCTCGCTATTTCACGCACGCTGCCTCGTCACGCTAGAATTCCATTGAATTGAAGGATTCGATGTGCGATTAGTACATTCGATTTGCCGTGAAGTCATGCAATGACAAACTTAGCAAGGCGTTGACAACACATGCGCGCAAAAGAGAAACAAGAGAGGCGTATGTTACCCTGGCCCAAAATTAATCACAAGCTCATGGCTTGGCGTAATGTCATTTTTTCTCGTAGGCGCGGCACCGGCCTTGTTTTAACGTCCAATTATTATCGTTATTTATATGCGCGTCGACGTGACTCAATCGTGACGCGTATTACCGTGGGCGTTGTCGCGGCATAGTCGTGGAAGGAAAAAGATGTAATGCATTAAAAAGATACAATTTAAAAAACGCTACTTCGCAATGCGTCATTTTCTTAATAAATGAACACTTCGAGATATTAATGCATTATACATTCAGTACAATCTTAATTTTACTGCTAAGAAAAATGACTGAATTTACTTTTTATAAATATGCTTATTTTTAATAATAATTTTTAATAATAAAAAATATTCTCTTGGTAATATATACTTATAATATTATACATTCATCACGAATTTAAAAAAATCTTATATGTACTAAAAAGAAGTATGAACCTCGTTTTAGTACATTATAATAAGATTAAAAAAATTGTTTAACAATATTGGAAAATTTCATCAAAAAGTCAGAATAATAAACAAATTGATTTTTTAAATTTAATATTAATCATTTATTTAAGTATATATTAAATTATTCAGAACATATTTTGAATAAATTTGATACTTGTGACAAACTTATTATTTGCTGTTATTTAAAATATTTAGAACAAATAATATTTTTACTCAATTTAAGTAATTGTAAATAATATAAATAGTAAGTATTTTTTTCTATGTGTACGCGTGGCGTAAATCCCACGTTTGTGGATCAAAATTTTTCTGCCATTACGATCAGACGACAGTTTTTTTTATCTTATCATGTATAGTATGTATACGTTACCACTGAAAAACTAACGCATATGTGAAGCAAGTGAACATTAAAATGCGAGGAAACACTTGAGTGTTATCTTCTGAATAATTTGAATATTGTCGATATTCATATTTCCATATAACATAAATCTTCAAGGAGCGACTTAATGACTTTTATAGAACATCAAAAAGACAGCTATTCACTCTAAGAATATATAGAACAAAATATACTGTATAAGTTTTATTAACTTTAGAAAACTAACATGAATTTGCTTACTTTCAAAGACAAAAGTAGGATAATACAATATCTCAAACTTCTTGAGTGTCTTAATCCTTTCTGTCAGTAATTAATAATTAAGTAATGCATTTCCTCATTTAATATTCAGATAAGCGGTGACGTATATAACATGTTTTTATGTTGTTTATTATGATGTATAATAACATGTTGTTTATTGTCAGAAAAATATTGATATTGGTAAATTCATTTAAAACAAAAAAACGAACAAAATGTACAAACAAAATGTACAAAAATGGCTGTAATTTCTTTAAAAACAAAGCGAAGTTAAAAATTTAAACGCCATTTTAAAGGGGAATGAATGCACTTTAAGATCATTTTAATATTCTTTTGAAAAAGTATTTGTTTGAAGAAACGTTGCAAATTTTCAAAAAGTGGTAAATGGAAAATTAACAAACAAAGTAAAATGCACGTTTGTATTTTAATAAACTTCTGCGTTTATAAACGTTTATTATAACTTTTTAATGACAAAACAAAGGGTAACAAACGGTTACAAAAGTGCAATTTCGTGGTATTTACATCAAATTTTTTCTTGTACTGTGTTATCTGTAAAGACAAATTTATATCTTGGATATCTTACAGAAAAGTAAAAAACAGAAAGGTAGAAAAACAATCAGGACTGGCATTCGTAGTAGCATTCTGTTTTTCACTTTTATCATTAACGCCCTGAAAAATGACGTGATTCAGGAGCGTAGTTTAAATTTCATTTAAGTTATCAAAGAACTCCACATTTGTCTTAAATTCAAGATGCATTACATTGTAAAATTAAAAAAGTATAGAAATTATCATGATTACTGAATAAATACATTTAGGAAATCTTTTTTAATTTACAAAATATATCAAAATATTATTTGTTAATTGAACAAATAAATCTTACCTCGTTTGACGATTTTGCGGCAAATAGGTTTCGAAGAGCCGTAGGGACCTGGATCGCAAGTTCTTATATGGAACGCAGCATTATGATCTGAAGTATTCATCGGATCTTTACACATGGTATTTACATTAGAAGCACATACCCAGCATCGTAAGGCAGAACCTGAACACAAATAACAAATAGAAATAAGAAATAGAAAATAGAAAATTCACGAAATATAACATAATTTATTGAGTATCAAGATATTTAAATATAAATGCCCATACTTTGGTGTAAATGTACAAAAAAAAATTTTGAGCACACCATGAATAATTGCCATAAAAGATACATGTAAAATTATTATATTTACCTATATATTTTATCTGTAATATGTGTTCTATAAATGTGCTCTTTAATTTCTAAGACAAAAATTGTATAATTATTCAAGTAGTAATGCCAATTTTAAAAAATTAAAAAAGTTTTAAGTACATTCGGGACAATATTATATTTATTTGTACTATTATAGCAGCAGCAATATAGATTTTTTATATAAGTAATGCAAAACAGTGAATTATGAAAAATTATTTTTCAAAACATTATTAATACGATTAATAAAAGTTTTTTTACAATAAAACTGTTGTGTATATATAAATGTATATATATAAATTATTTCTTTTATTTAAATTTCAACAATTGAGATTTGTTGAGACAAATCGACAGCTGTTCTACGTATAAGGAATAATTTTACATTAAATCATTTTTTACTATTAATTGCAAAAAATTTACCCTATTTACAAGAATATTGATTTATAGTAAAATTGAAATTTTTATGTTCAGAGATTTTGTTTAGTTCTTTTAGTAATTTCCAATTTTTTATTTAAGATTCAATTTAACTCTTGAGCATTACGGATTGATCGAGACACACGTCAAGCATATATTAAAATATCTCATCTCTTGCATTCACAATAACAAATTTGACATCACTTTTTAACTTGTATTTTACTAATTTAACAACGAAGTTACCACAATTTGAACTATAGACAACAACTATTTTCGTGTAAAAACAAGAATCAGTTATGTACTCTACATCTATTTTTACCGACCAATTTTTATACTATCTGACTATAATTACCGAATCTTTTTGTAATCCGTTGAACTGTGATGTAACTGTTTTATGAATCAACTTCTTTGTTTCTTTAATTTATTCATTTTGTAATGTTTTAATTTATTTTATATGTATGTAAAATTACTGCTAAGGAAGACTAAGTAACTCAAAACGTACAGTTTATTATTAATTTACATAATAATAATAAATTCTACTAAATTTTTACACTTTTATTTGCTCGTTTTTTACCTCTATTTTTTTATTGTTTTTGAATTATACGAGGCATGTTTTAATTTTTTCTTTAATTTTATCTATTTTAGGAAAATATGAGGAAATAAAATACATAATTAAATAAAACATGCAAAATAAATGTTGAATCAATTGTAACAAAAATTTTAACTTTTCGCTTTTTTACCTAAGTGTCAGCAATGATAAATTTATTTTATATACAATAATTACCAAAAATTTGTTAAATATAAAAAAAATTTGTATGTAATTTTATTAATACATATATATTTGTAAAACATTACTTTTGCATACAATTCTTAATCAAATTATGAAACTAATCCAAAAAGATATGAATGTTAAGGAATACATGTAATTTACTGGACGCTTGCGTCTAAATAAATTACATAATACATATTTGCGCTAAGATATGTGATAGAGCTATACCTTATTAAAAAAAATATCGTTTACGCTCAAGATATGCACAAAATGTAAATTTGCGGAAATATATCTAAATTAAAATCAAACACGGAAAAGATATCTGCGCAATTCTATAAAGGAAAACAGGTGCGGGTATGATTAAGAAGTGATGTAATGCTGAGTAACTGTGAATATTAACAGCACGCTAGTTCTCTACACAATCAGATTGTCATTGTAAAAATGTATTGAAGCGCAACGCAGTAATTTGAAAAGTCATAAAATAAAAAGGATTATATATATATATTTTTTTTCTAGTTTCCCACACAGCAAAATTGATCCCGGGATCATCTCGATTTTATCCCATTTGTCCTGGCAAGATAAAACGTCTTATGGTTGTCCATAGGAGCTCTCAGTAAGAGCTCTCGTCCTGCTCAAGATCAATGCGGGACGGTTTAAAGATATCCCGTTGTAACAGCAAATAGACGAGCAAAGCGTACTCTCCAGAGGACATCCATAAGAGCTCTCAATAAGATCTCGTCTGCTCAAGATCAATGCGGGACGGTTTAAAGATATCCCGTTGTAACAACGAATAGACGAGCAAAGCGTACTCTCCAGAGGATATCCATAAGAGCTCTCAATGAGATCTCGTCCTATTCAAGATCAATGCGGGACGGTTTAAAGATATCCCGTTGTAACAGCAAATAGACGAGCAAAGCGTACTCTCCAGAGGGACATCCATAAGAGCTCTCAATAAGATCTCGTTCTGCTCAAGATCAATGCGGGACGGTTTAAAGATATCCCGTTGTACAACGAATAGACGAGCAAAGCGTACTCTCCAGAGGACATCCATAAGAGCTCTCAGTAAAATCTCGTCCTATTCAAGATCAATGCGGAATGGTTTAAAGATATCCCGTTGTAACAACGAATAGACGAGCAAAGCGTACTCTCCAGAGGACATCCATAAGAGCTCTCAATAAGATCTCGTTTGCTCAAGATCAATGCGGAATGGTTTAAAGATATCCCGTTGTAACAACGAATAAACGAGCAAGCGTACTCTCCAGAGGACATCCATAAGAGCTCTCAGTAAAATCTCGTCCTACGCAAGATCAATGCGGGACGGTTTAAAGATATCCCGTTGTAACAGCGAATAGACGAGCAAAGCGTACTCTCCAGAGGACATCCATAAGAGCTCTCAGTAAAATCTCGTCCTACGCAAAATCAATGCGGGACGGTTTAAAGATATCCCGTTGTAACAGCGAAAGATGAGCAAAGCGTACTCTCCAGAGCACATCCATAGGAGCTCTTAATAAGATCTCGTCCTACTCAATGCGGGATGGTTTAAAGATATCCCGTTGTAACAGGGAATAGACGAGCAAAGCGTACTCTCCAGAGGACATCCGTAGGAGGCTCTCAGTAAAATCTCGTCCTACTCAAGCTCAATGCGGGACGATTAAAAGATATCCCATTGTATTGTAACAGGGAATAGAGCAAAGCGTACTCTCCAGAGGACATCCGTAGGAGTTCTCAGTAAGATCTCGTCCTACTCAAGCTCAATGCGGGACGGTTTAAAAATATCCCGTTGTAACAGCAAATAGACGAGCAAAGCGTACTCTCCAGAGGACGTCCATAGGAGCTCTCAGGGAACATAAAAATGTGACAATTACGACAATATTACACTTATTGAAACAATATATTAACAATATTAAAAATTATAAAAAATGACATCTAGTTCTTATTTTTTTTATTTATTTTACCCAAACAGAGCAAACACAGATCTTTTTATAAGTTTTCATCATATTTCACATCTTATTTCGCATACGTAAATTAATAAAAACTGTAAAACTTTATATTTATATAAAAAAAAAATTGTAAGTTACTATACATGTTCATCCTTCTTACAACATCTATTAAAATGATTTATAAAAAAAATATGTAATGATAAACATGAAGTATTCATGGATCTCACGAAGCGTTAGATGCGTACGATCTTCAAAGTCAAGCAACGTCGGCGATGTTCGCACTTGGATGGGTGACCGTTTTTTTCCGGATGCAGAATAAGCAAGATCTCCATAAGACATCGAGAGGACATTGAAATTTACATCTATAGTACATCCTTGGGACATCATGCTAGTTATCCCGCGATTGTCACGAGATCGTTCATGGGATGCATCAGGATCATATAATGTCCGCTTTTTTTTATCGCAGTAGGCCGATCTTGTTGACGTCCATAAAAACGTCAGCAAGATCGTCCTACTGCGGTAAAGGCAGTGGACTTTTTATCGTATGGCATCCCATGAGACGATCTCGTTACAATCGCGGGATAAACTAGGTATTGGTCCCAGGATGTACTATGGATGTAAATTTCAATATCCTCTTGATGTCTTATGGAGATCTTGGGCTATCGTAGGGACGTCTTTAGGACGTCAGCAAGATCGTCCTACTGCGGTAAAGACAGTAGACATTTTTTATCCTATGGGCATCCCATGAGGACAATCTCGTTATAATCGCGGGATAACTAGCGCGATGTCTCAAGGACGTACTATGGATGTAAATTTGTTGTCTGGGCACGTATAATTATTGCACACTTTGAAATCTTGCGTTTTCAAAAAGATTATAATGTAAACTTTGCAAAAAATTCATCTTTTTGGTAATAAAGAATAATCATATATTATGTCAAAATTTTATTAAATTGACTTTTTAGTTAAAATCTTATTTAATTGTAAAAGAAATAAAAAAAGATTAAAATTTTATTGTAATAAATATTGTAATAGTTTTTATTGTATTCAAAATATGCGCAAGCAACAATGTCTTTCAGACTTCCGTAATACTTTTATTTTTCTAAATACGCTATTTTGAATTATACTTCTTGCCTTTGGTTTGTAATTAGTAATCACAAAAAACCTTAATCCGGGCTCATATTTGAAATTTATCGATATTTTAGTACTTTATGACCGCCATCCTAAATTTACCCTTTTAAATTTTAATTTTGATAGTTGATTTCGAATCAATTAACATTTCCAAAAACCGTTTCCATGTAAAACGCATTTTCTCTGGGAAAACCGACGATACAAAAGGATTCAGTTATTAGTTGAGACGGTCTTGAAATAAAATTCAGTTATAATAAATAGCGACCGTAGCTGATATAAAATTCAAGAATTCTTAATATGTGAACTTGAAACTTGTATCTTAAGCTAGACTTGTATTCATTACTATTTATCGCGAAAAAAGTTCAAGTAGCAAAACAAGAAAAACATTATGATGAGTTTTTAATTTAAATGAGAATGTGTGACAGATCTTGGAATCCCCACTATCGACTATTAATGTAATTATACTGACAGAATTGTCGTGACATTGAAATTAACAGATTATCGCTTCTGCGCACGAATAGGCTACATTCATGTGTTAGTGGGATTAAGTGGATAAACTTCGCGATGGCAGAGAAAACATGTCCAACCGAAAGAGAAAGACCAGCAATTGGTCAAGCGCTGTCTCTGTTTAACCAGTAGCACAGTGACCGCTAGACAAAGATAGAAATTGACCCGGACCATATCTCCTTTTTGTTTTTCTGCCGGACACTTTTTAAGAGCTTTTTTTTAGAGATTACACAGTCCATGCTTTACGTCGATGAAGTGGCCGATGGTATGTATATATCTCAAGATCACACCAACTGATAGGGCTCCCGCATAAACTTTTGCATAACACATAGTGCATGACGCATAAGAGAATTAATTAATCAGAGTTGTCTATTTCTCTCTCCAGGATAGAAATAAAAACCTCTGATTGGTTAATTCTTTTATGCATTATGCATTTCGTGTTATGTAGAAGTCTGTGCGCCAGCCCAGACATCCATAGGTCCAATGGTTATCAACAGAATTGCAAAAAAAAAACATGTAAACAGATAATTTAGAATATAAGCGAACGCATTTGAGAAAGCATCAGTTGTCACAAAACTTTGCATAGTAAGGAATATATTTATTGGGAATATTTATCCAAATTAATTATAAATTAACGAAACGTAATTACATAACACTTAATAAATATATTACATAACAATTAATAAATACTTTAAACACATTTTATATAATGTTAACTGCTTCATAAAATTAACAAATTCTTTTAATTGAGAAAAAGGACAATTAGATTTTTTGTAAAATGTATATAATTTTTAGTCATTCATACACTTTTTACTTTAGAAATAAAAAGAATATATTTACTATATATTTTTATATCTTCTTAATTAACGTATTTTGATGTTGTTGTGTTTTAAAACACAAGTAATTACTTGTCAAATGTGTTTAGATAAACTTATTAAGTTCATTAAGACAATAACTTCTCTATTATCGGCACTTATAAGATCAAACTTAAAAAAGGGCAATTTTATTTACGATATTTTTTTAACGAAAAAAAATATATAAGAATTATCTAGTCCAGGTTGGAATTTAGTTGGACAGTATTTTCAAATGTGTTTACACATAAATTTATCAATCTTATCAAGATAACTATAAGATTCATATCATATTTATTTTATTTATCGTAAATAGATATAAAATACTTTTTACGTGCAATCTCCAGACTGAAAAAGTACGAGACAGTAGGAAATTGAACTCGAATAAAACAGTTATTACTACAAGAATGTTTATTATTATATTATTATTATTTATTCCTGTGGTATATTTGGCGTGTCATTATTACGTGCACAATGGACTATATGGACGATTATACCATAAAATACCAGGACCGTCAGGTTATCCAATTATTGGTAATTTATTTTTAGCGCTATGTTCACGAGGTAAGTTAAAACTTTCAACATATTTTTATAAATAAACAAATTTTTAAAATTATGTAAATATTAATGTTCCTCTGTGCATAATATTTTGAATAATTATATAAGAAAGAGAGAATTTTACAATATTTTTTATTCATTTTTATTTTCTGATTGATTGTGTTTGTTTTCTTTTCGGTCTAACCAAAGTGCAAAAAAATCAGTTTAAAGTACATGTGAAATTCTAAATTAAACTAATTGTAATTTTTTCTTTATTCTTAATATTTGATATACTTGCACAAATTTTCAGAGAAAATCTGGAAAAATTTAATTACTTTATCTACTCAATATTATCCTATTTTAAAGCGTGGATGTTTCTTTATTGTCTTGTATCTATTCGACATCCTGATGACTTGGAGGTAATAAAATATAAAAAAATTAAATTCAATATCTGTTATCTCTGTATAAACTAAAGATGTAAAAATTTTTTGATTATTTACAAAAATATTTTACAAGAAAATTTTTATAATTATAAGAAAAGCAATAGTTTAAATGTAGTGATATGTTAAGATATTTTAAAGAGATTGATTATCATTATTAAGATTATTAAGTTATAGTATTTATCATAATACTTTTCATAATTTATTAGGTAATACTAAGTAGTACAAAAGACATCGATAAGAGTCGATTGTATGAGGTATTACATCCTTGGTTAGGAATGGGTCTTCTTACTAGTGGAGGTAACGTAATATTAGTATCTATAAATAAAAAAAGTATATACTTTATAATAATAATAAAGATTAAAAATAATACTTTATTTGTAACGCTGTCATTGTTATCTTATTTGCAACAAATCTTTATCATAACAATTACTTTAGTGTGTTATAATATTTTCATATTTAATTTGCACGCCACTTCAGTGCTCAAGTACAGTAGTAAATATACAACATTATTGTCCGGATAGCAAATCGTGGAGAAACGGCAATTTTACGTTTACTCCATGACATAGAAAACAACATGATCAATTTTTAATCAAATCTGACCTTAAAAAAAGTAAAACACCATACAAATTTTTAGTTATTGATCAATAATTGGGATCTAAAATCTAAATTATCAATGATCAATTATTGACTCTATAACACTTCGACACATCTCAAACAATTATTGTTTTTAAAAAAAAAGTCACTTTTTTGTCTAAATATACACCAATTATTGTATTTGTAAAATTGTCATTTCTAGATCAGTTATAAACCTTATTATTCAAAAACTGTTTCTTCATATTTACTCAGTAACTGCTCAATTGTATAGAATTGTGATTACTCAATTATGCATGACAATCGTAATCGTAACGTATGTATACGTGTATCAAATCACACCAATCAAGTGGCTGACACCAAGCGTAGTGAAGATAGTTCGTGCTGACGCGAAACAATTAGAGGGGGAGGGGTCCCATTTGCCTACAATCCCGATTGTCTACAGCTTTGTTTGCACACAAATTTTGCAGAGCTGCTCGATTGCCTACATTCCCGATTGCCTACACTCCGATTGTCTACAGTTTCGTTTGCACACACGAAAATAATTAAGGTATAAGAGTAGGATCGCACACATGATATTATTGCGTACATACACATTTCACACATGACATTATTGCGCACATAAAATAAAAAAACAATATTAACACATGGCACACACGCACACATGATATCATTGCGCTCATACACTCTGTAAGTTAGAGGGAGGGAGTGAATCTCAAATGTGTACAGTGTAAAACATCACCAGTCAAATTCTATAAATTTATCCTAACATTAACTAAAACAGTAATCTGAAACGACGTCCACTTGTACTGTACCACATAGCGTGACATAGGTATGCGACTTTCCAAGGCACCCCTACGGAAGGGTGCGGGAGAGGAGTGGCGAAGCCCCCTTTTTTTATTACTATACTGCATATTATTATTAGAAGAAATTATTAAACGTGATTTTTGTTTGTTTGTACATTCAAGTCAAAGAAATTAAATATTTTTTAATAAGCATAAAAGTATTTTTTTAATATTTAATACTAATTGACAATTAATTTTTAATATTCCTATCTAAAAAAGGAGATGTTAAATCGAATCGAATTTATTGTTGCCGCTTTTCCGAGATGCTGATTGGCTATCTCGCTATCTCGTTGTTAAGTGCGTCGTGACTTTCTTCACTTCGTGTCATTTCCAGCTGTCAAACTACTTCGTGTCATTTTCAGCTGTCAAACTGTCACTTTTGATAGCTGATTGAAATAATTACAAGAAATCAGGGAAAAAGAAAAAAGAGCCAAATAAAAAATATACGAGAGGAAGAGAAAGAGAGAGAGAGAGAAAGAGAGAAAGGGGGGGGGAGAAGTAAGAATCCTTTCTAAAAAAGGGCATGGCATCAATACTCGCATCTCTCGAAGTATTGTTGTCGCTTTTCCGCGATGCCGATTAAACGTGTGTCAATAGTTTTTAAAAAAGTTATGGTGTTGTAATTAATAAAAACATTTTTTTAAAAATTATTTTGCCCGGAAAACTTGAATTTTGAAAGCTGGACGTGAAGTGCTAATTGAATATCGACAGATTTATTTATTTTAACGCAGTTTTCATATAGTTCCGGACGAGTCCAATAATTTTCTAAAGAGTTCCAGTGATATAATTAATTAAAACATTTTTTAAACAATTATTTTGTCCGAAAAACTTGACTTTTGAGGGCTAAAGGTGAGATGCTGTTCAAATATCGACAGTTCTATTTATTTTAACGGAATTCTTATATAGTTCCGGACGCGTACAATAAATTTCTAAAGAGTTCCGGTAATATAATTAATTAAAACATTTTTTAAACAATTATTTTGCCCGAAAAACTTGAATTTTTGGGCTAGACGTGAAATGCAAATCGAATATTGACAATTATGTCTATTTCAACGCAGTTTTCATATAGTTCTGTACGCGTATAATGGTTTTTTAAAGAGTTACGGCGTTATAATTAATTAAAACATTTTTTAAACAATTCTTTTGCCCGAAAAACTTGAATTTCTAAGGCTACACGTCAAGTGCTATTTGAATATTGACAGATCTATTTATTTTAACGAAATTCTCATATAGTTCGGGACGCGTACAATATGTTTCTGTAAAGTTCCGGTGATATAATTAATTAAAACATTTTTTAAACAATTATTTTGTTTGAAAAACTTGAATTTCTAAGGCTACACGACAAGTGCTAATCGAATATCGACAGATCTATTTATTTGAACGTAATTCTTATATAGTTCGGGACGCTTACAATATGTTTCTATAAAGTTCAGGTGATATAATTAATTAAAACATTTTTTAAACAATTATTTTGCCCGAAAAACTTGAATTTCTAAGGCTACACGACAAGTGCTAATCGAATATCGACAGATCTATTTATTTGAACTTAATTCTCATATAGTTCGGGAAGCGTGCAATATGTTTCTACAAAGTTCAGGTGATATAATTAATTAAAACATTTTTTAAACAATTATTTTGCCCAAAAAACTTGAATTTCTAAGGTTACACGACAAGTGCTAATCGAATATCGACAAATCTATTTATTTGAACGTAATTCTCATATAGATCGGGACGCGTACAATATGTTTCTACAAAGTTCAGGTGATATAATTCATTAAAACATTTTTTAAACAATTATTTTGCCCGAAAAACTTGAATTTTTGAGGCTACACGACAAGTGCTAATCGAATATCGACAGATCTATGTATTTTAACGTAATTCTCAAATAGTTCGGGACGCGTACAATATGTTTCTATAAAGTTCAAGTGATATAATTAATTAAAACATTTTTTAAACAATTATTTTGCTTGAAAAACTTGAATTTCTAAGGCTACACGACAAGTGCTAATCGAATATCGACAGATCTAATTATTTTAACGTAATTCTCATATAGTTCGGGACGCGTACAATATGTTTGTATAAAATTCAGGTGATATAATTAATTAGAACATTTTTTTAAACAATTATTTTGCCCGAAAAACTTGAATTTCTAAGGCTACATGTCAAGTGCTATTTGAATATCGACAGATCTATTTATTTTAACGTAATTCTCATATAGTTCGGGACGCGTACAATATGTTTCTGTAAAGTGCCGGTGATATAATTAATTAGAACATTTTTTAAATAATTATTTTGCTTGAAAAACTTGAATTTCTAAGGCTACACGACAAGTGCTAATCGAATATCGACAGATCTAATTATTTTAACGTAATTCTCATATAGTTCGGGACGCTTACAATATGTTTCTATAAAGTTCAGGTGATATAATTAATTAGAACATTTTTTAAACAATTATTATGCTTGAAAAACTTGAATTTCTAAGGCTACACGACAAGTGCTAATCGAATATCGACAGATCTAATTATTTTAACGTAATTTTCATATAGTTCGGGACGCGTACAATATGTTTCTATAAAGTTCCGGTGATATAATTAATTAGAACATTTTTTAAACAATTATTTTGCTTGAAAAACTTGAATTTCTAAGGCTACACGACAAGTGCTAATCAAATATCGACAAATCTAATTATTTTAACGTAATTTTCATATAGTTCGGGACGCGTACAATATGTTTCTATAAAGTTCCGGTGATATAATTAATTAGAACATTTTTTAAACAATTATTATGCTTGAAAAACTTGAATTTCTAAGGCTACACGACAAGTGCTAATCAAATATCGACAGATCTAATTATTTTAACGTAATTCTCATATAGTTCGGGACGCGTACAATATGTTTCTGTAAAGTTCCGGTGATATAATTAATTAGAACATTTTTTAAACAATTATTTTGCCCAAAAAACTTGAATTTTTGAGGCTACACGACAAGTGCTAATCGAATATCGACAGATCTATGTATTTTAACGTAATTCTCATATAGTTCGGGACGCGTACAATATGTTTCTATAAAGTTCAGGTGATATAATTAATTAAAACATTTTTTAAACAATTATTTTGCCCAAAAAACTTGAATTTTTGAGGCTACACGACAAGTGCTAATCGAATATCGACAGATCTATGTATTTTAACGTAATTCTCATATAGTTCGGGACGCGTACAATATGTTTCTATAAAGTTCAAGTGATATAATTAATTAAAACATTTTTTAAACAATTATTTTGCTTGAAAAACTTGAATTTCTAAGGCTACACGACAAGTGCTAATCGAATATCGACAGATCTAATTATTTTAACGTAATTCTCATATAGTTCGGGACGCGTACAATATGTTTGTATAAAATTCAGGTGATATAATTAATTAGAACATTTTTTAAACAATTATTTTGCCCGAAAAACTTGAATTTCTAAGGCTACACGTCAAGTGCTATTTGAATATCGACAGATCTATTTATTTTAACGTAATTCTCATATAGTTCGGGACGCGTACAATATGTTTCTGTAAAGTTCCGGTGATATAATTAATTAGAACATTTTTTAAACAATTATTTTGCCCGAAAAACTTGAATTTCTAAGGCTACACGTCAAGTGCTATTTGAATATTGACAGATCTATTTATTTTAACGTAATTCTCATATAGTTCGGGACGCGTACAATATGTTTCTATAAAGTTCCGGTGATATAATTAATTAGAACATTTTTTAAACAATTATTTTGCCCGAAAAACTTGAATTTCTAAGGCTACACGTCAAGTGCTATTTGAATATCGACAGATCTATTTATTGTAACGTAATTCTCATATATTTCGGGACGCGTACAATATGTTTCTATAAAGTTCCGGTGATATAATTAATTAGAACATTTTTTAAACAATTATTTTGCCCGAAAAACTTGAATTTTTGAGGCTACACGACAAGTGCTAATCGAATATCGACAGATCTATTTATTTTAACGTAATTCTCATATAGTTCGGGACGCTTACAATATGTTTCTATAAAGTTCAGGTGATATAATTAATTAAGACATTTTTTAAACAATTATTTTGCCCAAAAAACTTGAATTTTTGAGGCTACACGACAAGTGTTAATCGAATATCGACAGATCTATGTATTTTAACGTAATTCTCATATAGTTCGGGACGCGTACAATATGTTTCTATAAAGTTCAGGTGATATAATTAATTAAAACATTTTTTAAACAATTATTTTGCTTGAAAAACTTGAATTTCTAAGGCTACACGACAAGTGCTAATCGAATATCGACAGATCTAATTATTTTAACGTAATTCTCATATAGTTCGGGACGCGTACAATATGTTTCTATAAAGTTCAGGTGATATAATTAATTAGAACATTTTTTAAACAATTATTTTGCCCGAAAAACTTGACTTTCTAAGGCTACACGTCAAGTGCTATTTGAATATCGACAGATCTATTTATTTTAACGTAATTCTCATATAGTTCGGGACGCGTACAATATGTTTCTATAAAGTTCAGATAATATAATTGATTAAAACATTTTTTAAACAATTATTTTGACCGAAAAACTTGAATTTCTAAGGCTACACGACAAGTGCTAATCGAATATCGACAGATCTATTTATTTGAACGTAATTCTCATATAGTTCGGGACGCGTACAATATGTTTTTATAAAGTTCAGGTTAAATAATTAATTAGAACATTTGTTAAACAATTATTTTGCCCGAAAAACTTGTATTTTAGGGCTAGGCCTGAAATTCTAATCGAATATCGACAGATCTATGTATTTTAACGTAATTTTCATATAGTTCTGGACGCCTACAAGAGTTTTTTAAAAAGTTACGGTGTTATAATTAATTAAAACATTTTTTAAACAATTATTTTTCCCGAAAAACTTGACTTTTGAGGGCTAAAGGTGAGATGCTGTTCAAATATCGACAGTTCTATTTATTTTAACGCAATTCTCATATAGTTCCGGACGCGTACAATAAGTTTCTAAAGAGTTCCGTTAATATAATTAATTAAAACATTTTTTAAACAATTATTTCACCCGAAAAACTTGAATTTTGAGAGCTAGACGTGAAATGCTAATCGAATATCAACAGTTCTATTTATTTAAACGCATTTTTCATATAGTTCTGGACGCGTACAATAGTTTTTGGAAAGTTACGGTGTTATAATTAATAAAAACATTTTTTAAACAATTATTTTGCCCGGAAAACTTGAATTTTTAAAGCTAGACCTGAAATGCTAATCAAATATCGACTGATCTATTTATTTTAACGTAATTCTCACATAGTTCCGGACGCGTACAATAATTTGCTATAGAATTCAGGTGATATAATTAATTAAAACATTTTTTAAACAATTATATTTTCCGGAAAACTTGAATTTTGAGGGTTGACGGGAAATGCTAATCGAATATCGAGAATTTTATTTATTTTAACACAGTTTTCCTATAGTTCCGGACGCGTACAATAATTTTCTAAAGAGTTCGCCAGAAAGTGAAAGTTTTGAAAATTGATTGAAAATTAACAGGTAACATTACATATAATATATTATAATTTTTAATTTATTTAAAGGGGATTAAGTATGGAGATAAAGTATGTAAGAGTGATATTAAGAAACATGAAAATATAATATAATCACTAATTTGTGTTTAGTGAGTGAGAGAGGGGTGGAGGGAGGAGAGTGGGAGAGCGTGAGAGATAAAGAAGAGGATTAAATAAGAAAGTAAAGTGTAAGAGTAATATTGAACAATATGAAAATAATATAATTAATATCATTAATATTATAATTAATAATTTAGAGAGTGGGAGAAAGAGCGTGAGATAGAGAAGGGCATTAAATATGATAAAGTGTGTGAGAGTAATATTACAGAAGAAAAAAAGTGCAATGTTCAATATAAAAATGCTAAGTGGCGCGCGCGAAGCGCGCGCAATGTTGTGGTCTAGTAAATTTAAAAAAACAAAAAAATTGTACATTATATGTAAACGTCATTTATGTTAGTGGTAACATTATAACACGATTGTACATTATGTTTTCTTTTTTTAGGCTCCAAGTGGCATTCACGGCGAAAGATATTAACTCCTACATTCCATTTTAATATATTAAAGCAATTTGTCGAAATTTTAGTCGAAGAGGGCGAAAGTATGACAAGATCATTGAAAAATGCGGGAGGCATTGTTACAAAAGATTTAGTACCGTTTATTAGTGAACATACATTGAACGCAATATGTGGTACTACATTTTCTTAAATCTATGCAGATATTCTATCTTGAATAATATAATACAAATAGATTATATAATTCTTATACAAAACATGGATATTAAAAATTATTTAATTTTTATAATAAAAGATATTTTAAAAATATGTAATTACATTAAAACAATTTCAGCTAGCTAGGCATGCTAAAATCATATTTTGTTAAAGTTTTACAGCAAGATTTTTTCAATTTTGACAACAATTTTGTGACAAGTAATTGTCTTTCGCTTTGTGTCTCGTAAAAGTTTCGCGTAAATTTACGACAAAATGTTTTATCATACGATATTGTAAATTACAAAGAAAGACTTGTACATAAATATTACGTAAAGAAATCATAAATGATGCAAATTACGGTGTAACATAAACTTTACGTCAATAGTGCTAAATTTTGTTATGCACGGATTAATAACAAATTTGTTTTAAAACTAGCGAAAATCTTGCTGTATGTACACAGCAAAATAGTACATTTGCGACAAGTGTAAGGCAAGGTTTACTCCAAATCAGTAAAATGCAAAATTTACGCAAATAACAGAGCAAACTTTGCCATACAACATGACAATAAATCCAACCTGTCAAGCCTGCTAAAATTACATATCGTGATAGCTTTACAACAAAGATTGTTTCAATTTTGACAACAATTTTATGACAAGTAATTGTTCTTTACTTTGTCTTATAAAAGTTTCGAGCAAATTTAAGACTAAAGTTTTTACCACACAATGCTAGAAATAATAGAAAAAGACTTGTACATAAATGATACGTAGAGAAATCACAAAGTTTGTTCCGGCACAATAAAATGCAAAATTTACGCAAATAACAGAGCAAACTTTGCCACACGACATGACAATAAATTTATGGCAAGGAACAAAAAAAATCTTGCTAAGCACGGAATAACGGCAAATTAGTAGCAAGAACAAAGTAAAACTTGTCGAGCATACTTTTGTAGCAAAATTGCGACAAGGTGTGTTTGCAAACAGCTTAGCTTTTGCTGGCAAGGCTTGTTGCAAATAGTATGACGCATATTTTATGCATATAACAGAGTTGCATTATTGGGTTTTAACAAGGACCACTTCACTATCTACCCCGAGATAGCATATTTCTCGTGAAAAGGATTTATCTACTAACAAGGTAACCTCGCAAACCCGAAAATTCTGATTTTAATGAAACTTGGCGTAAATGTAGAGGGAGTAAATACATGAATTTAAAAATTATAAGTTGGTGCTTATAAACGGTTTAAAGGGTTGAAACCATCCTTCAAAAATTTAGAGTTTTTTGCCTTTGTTTGATATATCTCGTAAACTAAACGAAATATAAAAAAATGTTTTATACAAAAGTTTTACAGCATAAATACTTTCATTTAACTACGCTGTTTATTTTTCAAGAAAAAATTTTTTTTAATTAAAATAAATTTTCAATAAAATTAACTTTTATGTATATAGCATTTATAAAGTAATTATACTATCTTATACTATGTTTTCTTTATATCATCTATGTGTATGTTATCTATGTTATAATACTATACATTTATATCTGCATCTCTGTATGTATTAGTTTTCATCTAACAGGTGCGCAATATTAGAGTAGTCACTTAGAGTTGCTTTCACACAGTTTATTTTGTCTACGTCACATAATTCACATTCAAGTTTTATATTCGTCATGTCACGGTATATATCATATATGTATAAAATGGAAATCACGTATCAAAGTTTGATATTTTTATTAATGATGTTACGCGTCATTTTCACATTAGTATAAAGTCTAACGTATGCTTGATCAATACACCACGTCTAACGTGTGTTTGATTTTTCTCTTAGATTGTTTTTAATTATGCAAAGCATAATGTTACACATAAATGTTGCGAATGTTCTTAATATGTTAATTATTTTATATCAAATTACACATATTCCACCAACGCCTATAAATGAAAAAGAAATACAATTACGTGATGTGATAAAAGATATTATAACAAATGTAGTGAATGACTTATCATTTGATGAACTGTGTGAAAGCAACGTGACTACTCTAATATTGCGCACCTGTTAGATGAAAACTAATACATACAGGGATGCAGATATAAATGTATTATAACATAGATAATATATAACATTCGTAATATACACATAGATGATATAAATAAAACATAGTATAAGATAGTATAATTACTTTATAAATGCTATATACATAAAAATCAATTTTATTGAAAATTTATTTTAATTAAAAAAAAATTTTTTTTTTAAATAAACAGCGTAGTTAAATAAAAGTATTTATGCTGTAAAACTTTTGTATAAAACATTTTTTATATTTTGTTTAGTTTACGAGATATATCGAGAAAAAGTAAAAATATCTCAACTTTTGAAGGATTTCACTCCTTCAAACCATTTATAAGCCCAAACGGAAAATTTTCTGATTTTAATAAAACTTGGCATAAATGTAAAGGGGTAAATACATTAATTTAGAAATGTTTTATTTTGGTTCAAAACCGGCTTGAAGGGGTGAAAGCACGCTTCAAAGTTGAGACATTTTTGCGTTTTCTCGATATATCTCGTAAACTAAATAAAACAAAAAAATGTTTTGTACAAAAGTTTTACGGCATTAATACCTCTATTTAACTATTCTATTTATTTTTTTCCAAAAATTTTTTTTGCAAAAAAAAATTTGTTTTTAAAAAAAATTTTTTTTAGAAAAATAAATAACATAGTTAACTAGAGGTACTTATACTGTAAAACTTTTGTATGAAACATTTTTTTATATTTTGTTTGGTTTACGAGATATATCGAGAAAAGGCAAAAACTCTAAATTTTTAAAGGATGGTTTCAACCCTTTAAACCGTTTATAAGCACCAACTTATAATTTCTAAATTCATGTATTTACCCGCTTTACACTTATGCCAAGTTTCATTAAAATCAGAATTTTCGGGTTCGCGAGGCTCTCTTGTAAGTAAATAAAGAGGCTCGTCGAGAACAGAGAACCAAGTATGATTTCACACTATATGATATTAAACTGATCAGTCCAATATTTCATTTTGTCGATCTTTGATAAGATTTGCCCTGTTCTTGCCACAAATTTGCTATCATATGTACGTTTGTCTCGTAATTTTGCTGCAAAGATTTGTTTGAGTTTGCGGCAAAGTTTGCGTTATTTTGCTAGCTGAAAATTTATGAGAAAAACAGAAAAAAATCTTTCCAAGCACGGAATAATGGCAAATTAGTAGCAAGAACAAATTTAAGCTTTCACGATATGTGATTTTAGGGTGGGAATGTAACTTAAAATTTTTTAGAAACTGCCATGGGCACTTCTCTGCAAGGAATGGGTGCATTTCAGCAACAGTATCGAAAAGCGGTTTACAGAATGGGAGAACTTTGTGCTCATAGGTAATTTACAGTAAATAATTAATATATCTAAATTGACGTAATAAATATATAGATTAGTATTGAATAAATTAAAACAAATTAATTGTATTTATTATATTATGCATATTGCTTACGCATATTGTTTAAGTTGGGTGTTTTCCAGCTATGAAACATTGTTGTTACTGTGTGATACAATGTTACACAATGTCGAGTTGTAGCTGGAACGCTGTTTAGCTTTATTTTACCGCTAAAGAGCAGAGTAGTAATTATCAAAGGATTTGTGGTGTAAGTTAATTTCAAAAAAATTTTTTATAAATTGAGCTTTTCCAATAAGTCTTATTAAATAAGAAATACAGTGGTTTACAATAAATTATTTTATTTATTTAACATTTGGTTAGTAATAAAAGCTGAAATAGCACTGCAGTATGTGCAATAAATCCTTCTATTGCTGTAATTGGAAATTATATAATCATTAATTATTAAAGTTATGTAAATTTTTTATTATAACAGTATGTAATATTTAATATTAATAGTTAACATGGTTAAGTGTGTAAAAAATAGTAATAATTAATAGTAAAATTATCAATATACACTGGCGCAAAAAAAAACCGAGACAAAAATTTTGACCGAATTTTTAGGCAATCTTCAAAGAGATGCAACTTTGTAAAAAATCATCCAAATTACATGTACTTTTTTTAAAATTAAAGGGCAAAGACTCTACTTTGGAAATCCCTAGGCGAAAGTTTGATTTGTTAAGTGTGAACCTTTTGTATCGCATGAAAACCAAACTTATTTTTTATGTATGAATATGTGTATATTTATGTGTGATCTGAGCAGGCTGCTACAAGCTTCTGTTGACTTCAATAAAATGGCGCGTCAGCTATTCGTTATATTCAGATCAGTATTAAGTGCAAATTTCTACCGATGAATTTCAGAGCCACATGATGTGCAAAATCCGACTGTCAATCTCTACGTGATGCATATCGGGTCACTCTGATGACGGCGGTATGATTAAGTTAAACACGAATAAATCAATGTGCAATATTATATTGATACTCAAAATTCATGATATTAAAAAAAATATTATATTAATTTGTTAAATACCCTAAAATGCAGTGCAAATTTCAAACTCGTGTGCAATCAACAAAAAACATCGTATTGACATGTTTTTTAAATTGCCCTAAAAAAAAATAAACTTTAAGAATCTGAATTAGCAAGATTTAACGAGTAACTTGTGAAAATGATAACAAACTTTTACTTTTTTTTAATAAAAAAAAAAAACATGTTTTTCTGCGATACAAAAGGTTCACACTTAATAATCAAACTTTCGCCTAGGGATTTTTAAAGTAAAGTCTTCTTAATTTAAAGAAAGTACATGTCATTGGTATGATTTTTTGCACAAGTTGCATCTCTTTACAAGATGCCTAAAAATTCGGTCACAATTTTTGTCTTGTTTTTTTTTTTTGTGCCAGTGTATATTGATTATTGTATCATATACATTTACCGTTGTAATAAATAATTAAATAAATTATGCATTAATATCTTCCATTATTTAGAAACCAATCTTTAATAAAATTGTGTTATTATCTTATTAATTTTTAGTTTTTATTAACAAAAGATTTTATAAAAACACATCGGAATTGTAATCACTCAAAAATTATATTTTCAGAAATATTTAAGCAAATAATTTAACCGTTTAACTGAAATTCGAAATTGCTCTCATTATATATTTCTATCTACATAAAAATAGGTGATACCAAATGCAAAATTTTAAAATGTTGGTATCTGGAGTGATGACATGGAGTCAACTTACAATTAGCTTTAGCTAATAGTACGATTGTGTCAATTTGTTGGAAAGCACTCGTTTGTACCCGTGTACACAATGTCGCCTGTGCACATTGCTAGAAAGCACCCATCACAACTAACCATCGACGTAAAGTATGAACTCCGCGATCTCTGCAAAAAGTTCTTGAAAAAGTGTCAGCAGAAAGATAAAGAGAAGACGTGGTATGAGTCAATTTTTTTCTCTTTCTAGCGCCCACTATGCTACTGGTTAGAGAGAGATCGACAGCGCTTAACTCCTACTTATGAAGACTAGAACCAGAAGACCGAACTAAGCCTGATTTTGCCTCTAAAAGTGAGGCGAAAATCTGTTAGAAATGTAGTACCAAATGGTGGCGACATGATTTACCGGAAACAATATGAAGTATAATGACGAATAATTGTAAGAACTCAAATATTTGACAATTTTATAAATGAATTTTAAATAAAATCTTAGCAATTTTTACATTTAGAGTACTTATCTCAGTTTTCTTATACCAATATTCCGGTTATCCCGGTGTATCAGCATTGTCAGCGCCACCATTTGGTACTACATTTCTAACAGATTTTCGCCTCACTCAAAACCACAGAGATCGGTCTCCTGGTTCTAGTCTTCAATATTCCTACTAATCGCTGTCTTTCTCTCT
>NW_023416032.1:0-25000 GCF_013373865.1 Monomorium pharaonis
GAAATTACTTTTTCATGTATTCATATTTTTAAGATTTTCTAAGTTTTTAGAAATTATAGAGTAAGAAATTTTTAGAATATATTAGAATTCAAGTACAATTAAAGTTTGGAAAGAGAAGGAGAGTCTTTTGTGCCTCGACTAGGACCGTTCCTGGCGTGGATTACATCTACACGCCGTTCATTCGTGCACCATCTGGTCTGACCGTCTGACTGGCTTAGTGGCGTGAGAGTTCGTGTCAGGTGAAGGTGGTTCACGCAGGTTCACGGCAACGACAAGGCGTACTTCTGCACCGGACTCCGCGAGGCAAGAAACAAGTTCTGCTTCCGTTGATTTCTTCCCCGTCGTTAGGAAATGTTACCGAACTGCCTCAGGAACGTCGTCACGCAGTCGTCACGACGAAACGTAAGTGCACCGATGAGTGACGCGTGACCTCTAAACACACCGCGTCGTGTCTTTCCATGTCAGGGTCTTGTTACGAGTCCCGGACACCCTCCTGCTTGCGACACAGTATTTCATGAGTCTTCTTCTTTCCTCAATATCTCGCATACTCCAGTTTGGAAGCTGGAACGAGGTAATTATCACCTCGGCGAGTCGCATTGCGCTGCCGTCTTGTATTTGCTTTTGGATTCGATTTGATGTTAAC
Organism: Monomorium pharaonis; assembly: GCF_013373865.1. NCBI lineage: Eukaryota > Metazoa > Arthropoda > Insecta > Hymenoptera > Formicidae > Monomorium > Monomorium pharaonis. Next base: position 644 of record NW_023416032.1, read on the forward strand.
ACAACAGCTCAGAACTCAGAACTCGAGCTTTCTAAGGAACACCGTCACACTAATTCTCACAGGCTAACGTGAATTTTACACATTGTCGCACATGTTATAACTATGTTGCAGTATGTTCTTGTGTTGCTGAACAATTATTAGCATTTGATGTTTCTAGGTGGCCTCGTTTTTCTTGAGCAAGAAAAATAATTATGCCACCGAAGCCTCGTACGAGACCAAGCCTTTCCGCCTGCACAAACTAGATCAAGGCCCATCCACTCAGGTTACGGTGACACGGGATGACGCTATCAAACTGTTTAAGCAACTACATACGATACGTCGTATGGAAACGGCCGCTGGCAATCTGTACAAAGAGAAGATTATTCGGGGTTTCTGTCACTTATATTCCGGACAAGTAACTATTATTATTTCACGTTTTTTCATTTATTTGATTCAGAATCACTTCAATTTTTGTTGCATTTTTTTCACAGGAAGCTTGTGCGGTCGGTATGAAAGCTGCGATGAGGTCCCAAGATGCTGTAATCACGGCTTATCGCGCACACGGATGGACTTATTTGATGGGCATAGATGTATTTGGTGTCTTTGCAGAACTTACAGGCAGACAGGGTGGCAATGCCAAGGGCAAGGGTGGTTCCATGCACATGTACTCTGAGAACTTCTATGGAGGAAACGGCATTGTTGGCGCTCAGGTTTGCATTAATTTTCAAATTTAATTTAATGTTGCCAATGTTTAAACTTTTTAAAAATATTTACATACCATATCACTGCGATTAGGTGCCGCTTGGAGTTGGAATTGCCTTTGCACAAAAATATCTGAATAACGGCGGGGTTTGTCTAACGTTGTACGGCGATGGGGCGGCCAATCAGGGCCAAGTGTTCGAGGTGTACAATATGGCTAAACTTTGGGACGTACCCTGCATTTTTGTTTGCGAGAATAACGGCTATGGAATGGGTACTAGCGTAGATCGTGCTGCGGCGAGCACAGAATATTACACTAGAGGCGATTATATTCCAGGAATATGGGTGCGTTATCGCTTTTCTAAAATATTTGTTTTTTTTAAATTTTTTTTTTAAGTAAATAGAATTTACGGTGAAAATTGTGTTACAGGTGGACGGAATGGATGTGTTAGCCGTGAGAGAAGCCACGAGGTTCGCGATCGATCATTGCACGTCCGGTAAGGGACCGATAGTCATGGAGACGATGACGTACAGATACAGCGGGCACAGTATGTCGGACCCAGGAACCAGTTATCGTACACGAGAAGAAGTGCAGGAGGTTCGACAGACTCGGGATCCTCTGACCAGCTTCAAGGAGAGAATTCTTAATTCCAATCTCGTCACTGCGGACGAGATCAAAGTAAGTCGACGTCTCTTTCGTTAGATTTATTATCTATTTGAATATTATTATTTTTTTTATTTCAAATAATCTAAAAGTACGATCTTTTTCTGTGTTTCAGGCAATAGAGAATGAGATCAGGAAATCGGTGGATGATGCCATGAAAGCTGCCAAGACCGACAAGGAGATTCCACTGAGCGAACTCACTGCCGATATTTATTCGAATTGTCTCGAGAAGGAGATTCGAAACACGACACCCTTTAATCCTTTACCGCACGTCAAACTAGGACTGGCCAAAAACGCTTAAAACTGCTCAAAAATTGTTTCCTGAAATATTGTATACTGTACAGTCACGTGCCACGTCTCTTTGATCTTCATAGATTTTCAAACTAGTTGTATATAGCTGTACATGCCGCACATGATCTTCTCTTATTTGAGGATGTATATTATTTCGTTGAAGAACTACTGATATTACGGAAATGAATTAATTTCCGTGTGAACCATCGCGTATCGACGTTAATATTAATGCTCTACGCGCACGTATTATTTTACGTTACAGCCAAACGCGACAAACGCTCTAAAGTGAAGAGATCCAGAGTTTTTAATCATTAGAGGAAATTACATTTATTTATAGACTAATTTATTTCCAGTACAAGACTTATTACGAAGAGAGAATCTTTTTACGATACGACGTGCGCCTAATATCTGAGCTGTTTGTTAATGTGTTAATAAAAAAATTTAATCTCTTTAAAAAAAATAAATTTTCTTTTTTCTTGCGAAGAAGATAAATTCAATTAATTGATTTGATAAAAATTCACTCACCGATTGCTGTCGCTGCTCCTGTTGCTGATGCTGCTGCTACTGCTACATTCCTTTTCCGGAATATTGATTCGCTCCATGGATGCTGCTTTCTGCTGACCTCATCCTGCTGTTCTCGAACCACATTAATAATGATCGCACATTAATAACGATCGCCCGATACTTTATTCGGCACTCCTGATATTACGAATATTATATCACATATATCACACACGAGTAAAACGTAAACCGTGCGCGAGAATTTCACTTGGCGCGACCGTTACATTTGAAAAAATACGTGAAAGTACGTCTCGTCTGAGTGGCGGCGAATTAAAGTTTCATTATTGGCACGATCGACATTCTACCGAACGTCTCCTTCGAGCAAACACTTTGTTCGAACGCGCACGCGAACACTTTACTCGAAACTGAACGCACGGTGCCGCGCTTTACACATACGACCTCTGTTACGTACTCTGTTACGATCTCACATGGCTCGCGACGACACTCTCACAGTCTCAACATCGTAGCTGCGCACAATTCGAATTCTGAATACGCGAGAGACACACGCGAGACACGCACGAAGTCGACAGAACGTCCGATGCGTCCGACCGGCGCTGGAGCGCGGAGCAACATGGCGGCGGCAGCGGCGTACGTGACTCGGCGCTATTCGGCGCAGGCGCGGCGGTCAACACCGCCTAGCAACGCCGAGTGGCGCCGACTAGCGCCGAGTCCCGCCGAGTCTTCCTGCCAGCGGTCACGTACGCCATGTTACCTCGCGTTCCAGCGCCGGTCGGACGCTCTGTCGACTTCGTGCGTGTTCAGAATTGAATTGTCCGGTGTTGTGCAGGTACGGTGTTGTGCACTACTAGTCGAGCATACGAAATTCTCGAAACGAATTTGTCTCCGTTAGTTGTATCTCGGCGCGTAATTTTCATTCAAACGGTTTTTCTCGGCCTGCGTTTCCACGAAGTTACGTGTGACGTCACGCCACTTTCGCAAAGTTTTCATGTGCGCGTACTCGCTCGAGGAGTGTACGTAATCCGTTCGGTAGAATGTCGATCGTGCCAATAATGAAACTTTAATTCGCCGCCACTCAGACGAGACGTACTTTTACGTATTTTTTCAAATATAACGGTCGCGCCAAGTGAAATTCTCGCGCACGGTTTACGTTTTACTCGTGTGTGATATATTATCTATAATATCGGGAGTGCCGAATAAAGTATCAAGCGATCGTTATTAATGTGCGGTTCGAGAATAGCAGGATGATGTCAGCAGAAAGCGGCATCCATGGAGCGACTCGGTATTCCGGAAAAGGAATGTAGCAGTAGCAGAAGCAGCGACAGCAATCGGTGAGTGAATTTTTATCAAATCAATTATTTGAATTTATGTCATGTATATGTGGTATTGCACATTTGCATAAAACAGATTTAAAATATGAATGCATATAATTGTAAAATTTACGGGTACAGCATGAAACAGAACCAAATAAACGTGGACATAGCATAAAAGAGACCCAAAAAGTCATGCCCATTACCTACGGGATTCATAGGACGGGATTCATAGACCGATCTTAAGCTCAAGCATTGTCTTAAGTCTAGCTTCGAGCCGACTTGAGACTTACTTAATGAAATAACAGCATTGACGTCTCAAGATCGTGCTTAAGCTGGAACTTGAATAAGATTCGACTATGAATTCCGACCATAGATATTTGACTAGATAGTTTAATGTTCACATTTTGTGCACATAGAGGCGCTGACGGATGATCTCAGGTTCCTCTCTAGTGGTCTGTTCGCGTCGCCATGCTCCGACATGCTCCTACTCACTCCAACGCACTCCAATACGTTGATTCCGATGACGCCAACCTATTAGAATGCGTTGGAGTGAGTAGGAGCATGTCGGGGCATGGCGACGCGAACAAACCATCTGATATTAGATATTTTTTAATAGTTCATTTCGAGAATCGAGTCGCGAGAGATGTCTCGAATGATGCGATCGAGAAAGAAAAAACGGTCGAACGTGTCGATCGGTCGATATCGAACGTCAGCCATATCTCTCTCTAGTGGCGATTTAGCGAACAAGTACGGACGGCTAACCAACGCTCGTAAGTACATATCACGGATCTCTCGTCAAAAGATAATTTAGCCTGCGAGGGAAAAAAAAGAAGAGGAAATGTCGCGAATCGCCGCCGTGAAGGAACACCTCGAGAAGGCGTTGAGAGACGAGAGCAAACCGTGGACGAAAATGTTCGCCCTCGCGGAGGAGAAGACCGGCGTTGATCGGCTGTACATCTTTGTTGGTGAGTGCGCCCGTCCGGCGGCGTGGCGGTTACACAAACTTTCCAGTCATTCCGATTGATTGCCTGCGTGCATTCGAATAATTAATCAGCCGCATGTTAATGCGATTTCACGGCCCCGTGAGATTCGCGTTACCGCGCGCTTCTTATGCAACCTGACGAATTTCACAATTTTTTTCTCCCCTTTTTTCCGCCTTTTATGTCGCTTTTTTACCCTGATAGATACATCTCGAAATCTTTCCCGAAAATCTTGCTTGTTGATCTTTGTTCGCGCTCATCAGATAACGAGACTTCAGAATATTCTTCCGTATTTTCGGCTTGTTTGCACTTTGAATTCCTGCAAGCAGCAGTATATTGAATTTAAACGCGAATATTCCCGAGAAATTACGATATTGTTATTACTATTATTACGATATTATTATTAGGCTCATTGGTGCTGCTGGCTGTATATCTGGTGTTTGGATTAGGACAACAGCTAGTGTGTAATATAATTGGTTTTGTTTATCCTGCATACCAATCTATGAAAGCGTTGGAAAGTCCTAAGAAGGAGGACGACACAAAGTGGCTTACCTATTGGGTCGTTTTTGCTGTATTTACTATAGTAGAATTCTTCTCAGAGTATATTGTCTGCTGGTTTCCAGTTTATTGGCTATTCAAGGTATAATTCTATAAAATGTTGATAACTTAAAAACACCCTAGCACAAGAGCAAACATGATCAATTTATATATTTGTACCATAGTGTATATTCTATGTATGGTTGATGCTACCATCAGGAGAGTACAATGGCTCCATGATTCTGTACCGACGTATCATCCGTCCAAAGTTTATTCAATATCAGCCTGAATTAGACAGATTTTTGTCTAATGCACGTGACAAAGGTGAGGCCATTATTTTTTATCAAAAATTATCTGAAACTATAGATTAATGTGGTGGAAGAATATTTATTTGCAATAAATTGGAGCAAAAATATATGGAATGTGTGGATTTTTGTAGCAATCAAGACTGCGGCGGACGCACTGCTGACCAACAAGCCAGATGCAACCACAAAGCAAGATTAATGAAGCAGTAAATCAAACAAACTGAAAGTCCATTTGCGTCTTTCCCTTTTTACTCATTCCTAGCAAAGAGAGAGAGAGAGAGAGAGAGAGAGAGAGAGAGAGAGAGAGAGAGAGAGAGAGAGAGTGAATTTTGTGCTCGAATATTACAGAAAATGTTATTACATTAACAACTACAAAGATTTAAAAAAAAGCCAAACAAATAGAAATTTTCACTACCCTGGAGATAAATAGGCAATTACCAAATGGATCAGGAGAAACTAAAGTTGTGCAAATTTATAAATAGATAGCGAATACGTATGCAAGAATGAAAAAAAGCCTTCTGAAAATAAATCATTTACAGTATAAAGTCTGCTTTCAAAATTATAAAATAATGTAGTTAAAAATAGTTTCAACATAGAAATAAGAGTTTTATTTTCAGATAAAACTCGGCTTATCGTTTACAGTGATCCTGAGCCAACTAAACATAAAACTTGGAATGTTTTTGTATAATAGTGTAGATTGGTCGCTTGTTTTTTTTTTGCCATTTGCATAATCATTGATTATTATGCACGTTTATTAGAATACTTTACTTTTAGAGGAAAGTTTTACAAACATCAAATGCTGATTATTTGATTTTATTAATTCATTATCTTTTTTGAGAGAAAGAGTAAGAAAGAAGATAATCCAGATAACGATAATGGTATATTGATAATGTTTGGTTTTCTATCTTAAAATGTTTACGGTATCTGTCCGAAATAGATGTTGGTGAAATCAGTTTTTAGTAGGTAAGTTGTTTATGAGGCATTGTTGATAAGAAACTAAATTTCTTATATATTAGGATTTCTTATCTACAGTAAGGATGATTTAAATAAGTAAGGATGAAAAAAATATCGAAGATAATAATCGATATATGATAACCAGAAGCTACATGTATTCAGATACGTAGTTAAATCTAATCTAAGAATTTGAATTGATCTTTGCAGACTGCAAATGTTGCCATCTCATTGTTGTATCGCGATAAGGCGAACTTTTAAAACCTATCAGGAATTATTGCCTTCTAGTTAGTACACGAGTCGTCAATGAAACGACACGCACAATTAGCTTAAATTTGTACATTATATATATGTGAAATTGCATCTTAATTTGCATGCGATTGTCCTTTTATGTTTATAGTATACCTCTACCGATAGCTTGAATAATTTCTCGCTTTTTGAAATATAGGACACAAGCTTAAGATATTGTATATTGCTCAAATTATAAACCGTCTTGTACAACTTAATAGTTAATTATAATCACGTATCCGATCAAGTTTCACCGATCGTTGTTCCATTTGTGAATTCTATGAAATGAATCTCGAAGGACAATTTTTCTATATCTTTTTCTGTCACTCTTAAAGTTTTTAATATACATATGGTGTTACCAGTTGTTGCCGAGAGAGGAATATTACGGGTTTTAAAATTGTAAATTTAGAGATATTGACAAAAATTATAAGTCACCATACACGCACCACAATAAATGTTTTTATTTTATACACTTCCTTTTCTTCCCCTCTTCTCTCTTTCGCCGATTATTGATCGATCACAAACGGTAATCAATCTCTGGTAACGAGCTCCTGTAGAAGATTCAAATTATTTATAACAGCATTAGTAGTAAAAGTAAATTAATCCTGAAGAGCATAAACAAAGTATAAGTGAATGTGATAAGTATATTAAGTTTCTATAGATAAATTGTGTTGATTTTTTAAAAATTAAATATTTATTATTTGCCAATTAAAAAATGCCAATTAAAAATTGCCATTTATTATTAAAAAATTTTTATTATTAATTAAAAATTATTTGCCAATAAAAACAAAATAAGGGAATAACCAATAAACTTTAAAATAATATAAAATAAGTTCAAATAATCTTGCTAATACGAGAGCAATTAGTATGAACATTTTGGACTTTATTTATCCTTCAGCATAATTGTATTTAATCAAATAAATAGATAATTGTCTAGATACGTCCGAAACGTTCATATTAATAAAATATTTTCGTGCTTGTTATCTAAATAAGATTAATTTTTTTAATCATTTTTAATTTAAGTGTTAATTAAAATATGTTTTTCTTTTATTTTTGCTTTTGCAAGCTGTTAGCTTAATAATTTACCGATATTTATAATCACAAATGAGAAAATTAACAATAAATGATCAATTTTAGTTTAAATAATCCAAGTTGTGCTCTTTAGGATTTAAATTCATAAAAAGTGTAACAAAGAATTACATTTCGTTGAAGTGGAATTTCTCGGCCGTCAGCGCAAGCTTTCTTATGTGACGAATAGTGGATGCAGCTGCGATCTGTACCTCTGGATCGTCCGAGCCCACCAAGCGTAATACGTGCTATATGAAAATTCCATCTTTATCCAGAATTTTCGGAAAATGGAAACCACATAGCAAAAGAGCAATTTTGTCGTCTCGGTACACGAGACGATAATTAATCAAATTGTATTAAAAAGACGTAATTAAATATCTGACTTTAAGTTTTTATTGAATAATCTGTTTATAAAAAAATCTCTTGATATTAAAAAACTATTATAAATGTACAATGCTACTGGCTATAACTTAATATGCTTAATATGCTTATGTATAAGAAACATTCATTTTCAAATAAAACATTTATTTTTAACTTCGAGGATTTAATTTTGTTAAAGTTACGTCTTTTTAACATCAAACATTAATGTCATATATGCAGGAAACACAATCGCCCAATTGTACCTTGATAACACCGCAAGTGTGCATGGTCACGCAATTTAAGGGTTCCTTGCTCAAATGGTACACAGCAATGCAAACACCCTTCAACACGTATTTGTTTTTACTCGTCATATAATTAACGAGCGGCGCGACGGCGTTTAATTTACCGAATTCGTAACTGTTCCGATCCCAGTCGCAGCAATATGCTATCGCCAACGTTAGATTAGCACGCAAATTCTCGTCGTTCTTTAAATAAAAATAGTCTCATTATTGCGCGAACATTTTAATTTAAAATATATTTAACAACCAAATATTATAAAATATTATTATGCATATTAATATTATATTCAAAATATTTAAGTGCAATTACTTTATAAAAAAAAAACGAAGTAATCTTCTAAGTGCCATTGTGATTAAATAAATAATTAACTAGGTTAATCTGATAAAAAAGATACGAGGAATTATATAAAGAACATGAGAAGTTATGTAAAAAGCGTGCTTTATATTTTATTTCATACGTTCGCAAAAAAAAGAATATATAAATTATTCGCTGATGATAATTCTGTAAGGCGTAAAAATAAAAAAAAACTCATTCTCGGGAATATATTAACTATTGTCTTTCGTTCAATGAAGCAATCTTGCAAAATCCATAAAAAGATAATCGTTGCAAGAAGCGCTGTACTTAACAGTTTCCACGAGGGCGGCCAATTTCCTCACGACGCCGTGATCCGTAAGGATGCCTAGGTTCTCAGGGTCGGTAGCGATCTCCGCGATCATGGCGCAGACTGCACTGAGCACTTCTGTATCCTTGCTTTCTAGGAGACTGACCGTGAGCTCCAAGCCGCCCACGAAGGCGCGCACCATTTCCGGTGAGTCCTTGGCGTGCCGGATGCAAGATACCAGAGCGAGACAGGCGTTACGCTTGATCACATCGCTGGAGTGCTTCAAGAGGGACCAGACTAATCGCACGCCGTCCAGTCGATGCTCTGGATCGTTGATAATATCCATGCATCTCTCATCGAGGGCGCACTCTTTCAGCACCAGTGGCACGTTCTCCAGTAATGGCTCGTACGTGGCGCTCAATAGTCTAATCTGCAAAGGTCCCTGAACTCATTTTGCGGTATCGCCATCGGGGTAACGAGGAAACATTGTTCAAACGCGTATGGCGCACGTTAACTCAATTAATCATCGGGGGTGGTACTCGCGAACCCTTCGATGCGCAATCTAATTTTCGCCTCATTTGGAAATTATCTCTCATATAAACTCCAATGGGATTAATTAAACGTAAATGGGTCAATGCAGCGATACTCCAATAACAAAATTGATAATTGATTATTAAACTGTTTACAAAAGATGTTAATTCAACTAATATTCACCCAAAGATTGTTTTAAAAAATTGATTACATTCTTTATCATATCGAAGTATTTATTCTGAATGCCAAAAAAACCTCTTCTATCTACATTCAAGTAGTTTTTAATTCTTTTTCCGATATAATGTTCTAGTTATTAAATTAGACGTTACACGATTAAATAATTTAATGTTCAGATATATTTTTACATGTATAAAAATTACTTTTTATTCGAAGAGGAAAAAATCAAATCTCTAAGGCATTACACTTTTGAGACCATCAATATCTACGAATCTATTCTCTCTTACAGTATATAAACACGTAGAATTATCGTTTGACACGTGGAGAAGCAAAGTTTGATTCAGAGAGAGAGAGAGAGAGAGAGAGAGAGAGAGAGAGAGAGAGAGAAGAAAACCACAGAACCGTACTTCCAACTTTGAACGGTCTTTACCAGTTTCGGTAAGCCTTCGTTATCCCTCAAGACGTCCCTGTTAACAGGATCCTTACAGCACTCGGCGAGGGCACCCACGACGTTGGCCAATACCCGTTCATCCTCGTTTTCCTCGAGCAGAGGCACCAGCGATGCTACCAAACCGTTCTGATTGAATCTCGTTATATTTTCCGGACTGATGGCGCACTTCCAGACGCCGCCGGTGACTGCGGCCAACAGACGTTTGTTGGCGTGCACTTCGTCACTTTGCACAAGTTTACAAAGTGGGTCCAAACCGCCGGCTCGACGCACCATCGTTCGAGTTTCCTTATTCGAAGCGCATTTGAAGATGGCTAGGGCAGAGTTCTCCTTTAACTTTACGTTGTCGTTCTTCAAATGTCGCACCAAGTCGTCGATGATGCCTACTCGCTCAAACGCTTCTCTGAAAACATTCTATGGATACGCGAATAAATACGACACCAGCTACGAGGATATTTATATAATAAAATTCTGAAAATAAGTTATTTAATATGATTTAAACTCTATTAATTATGATAATTTAATTTCTCTCATCATGCAATATCATTGGTATAACGTCAGAGACGAGAAATAATGTGTCAAAAACTAACAAATATAATATTCTAAAATCAAAATATGGAACAAACAAAAATATCTGTCCAATATGTAACATAGAAGTAAAATATTTTTTGAAATAACAGTGCATTTTTCTTAACTGTTTTTAACAAAACCATGATAGGTAAATATACATTATTTCAAGAATCGTGTTATATTTCTATGTGGCATATATTTTAGTATGCGTATTTTATAAGTTCCAAGATTATATTTTTAAGGCAAAAATTATTATGTTGATTGTATTAGTGGAATGAATACTATTAATATATAAATAAACGAAAGAAAAAATTCAATAAACCAGATCAGCGCACTGCTGCACGACGCCCATCATGGGTATAATCAGTCGAGTGTGTTTCGATCTCAAAAAACGCGACATCAAACGAACGACACCGTGCTTGCGAAGCTGCTCCTTGACCTTTGGACTGCTGCCTAAGGAATCTAAAACCTTGGCGCAACCTGTGGCGACGGCAACGAGCTCTTTGCTAGCCTCGCTCAGTTCGTCGTATGGCCGGCGAAGAACTTCGTCCGGCACATCCATTACGTCTAACTGTCAAACCATAATGCAAGAGATTGTTATGCTGGCCACATTGAAAAAAAATTAAAATATGTGCTTTGATATTTAAATTTTCTTTCGAAAAATTGCTACGTATACAAAATCTTAAAACGACTCATTCGCCTTGTTTGAGTAACGTTGTTTGGAACTGAATAACTTACTATGAGCGGTATTCCACCGCGAATTCTGATTTGTTTTCTAGCCTTCCTGACTCGTGCTATAATGGCCATTGTTTCGGCTGCCAAAACCTGAAAGAAATCTGAAGTTAATATTACGTAATTATTAAAATTAATATTATATACCTATAAACATTATATGTATATAATAAAACAAAGTGTAACAATAACTGTGTGAAAATTTAAAAACTTGATTTTAGCATTTTTAATTTGAAAATTTCGTTAAGTGACAAATCGATCGGAATCTAATCTAAGCACTTTGCACACAGCGGATAAAAAGTTGGCTGATAAAATCAAAGGGGCTATTGTGATGAGGGTCGATGAACGACCTGGATATCTCTCGCGGGATGCTTCAGCATTTGGATCAATGGCGTCGTGATGTCCAAGTCGATTAAATATCGCTTCATCTCCGTGGAAGTCGCGATTTGCAGTAGGACCGATAACGAGCCGTTCTGACACTTGATGTCGTTCGTTTCGAGGAGGTTCACTAGGACTTCGAGACCGCCCATTTCTTGGATAGCCTTCTGTATGATCTGCACCATCACGAGCAAGTTCGACCGTGTAAAATTCAATAAAATTTAATTTATAATATCAAAATCATGCTTTAATTAAGCGTTACTATCTTTAATTAAAAAATCTTTAATTAAGCGTTACTAAACGTTTACGATTATAATCAAACTTTTATATTATAATAAGAAAAGCATTGTGAGATTAATAATAAGTTTTTGTGTAAGTGTCCGGATGTAAGTACGTTTCCCGTCACTAGGACGTTTAAATAATAAATTTAACAGAAATATGACGAACCTTGTCGGTGAGATCGTAATCCTTTAATAGACACAAGGATACCATGGTAGCAGTCTGATTGCCGGCTTTCATGTACTTGATGAGCTTTTGTATGTGCCAGAATTCGGAGGGTACTTCTGGGTGATCTTCCTGAATATACCTGGTCTCTTCCTCGCTCTCGGACTCCGGCTCGTCGTCCGAGCTCTCCTCCTCGGCTTTTTCGCTGATAATACGAACTCGGGGTCCATAAGGTTCGCCGGTGAGCAAGGACACCTGTTTCGGGGGCTCCGGCTCGGTTGTCTCCGCGATTTCCGGTTCTGGCCTGCAAAAACGGACCTAATGTTGCTTAGTCTTACACTTCTTTCATTTATTTTCGAAAAGATAAGGTTTTAGATATTATTATCATACTTAAAAAAGAAAAACGAGAAAATTCAGCGCAATGTTAAAAAATACCACCTTATAAATTATTACATTAAATATAATTAATAATTAAAGGGTAGAATAAACAGTAACGTAAACGTAACTATATAGATTTGTGGGACAATTTTCGTGTCTCCGCGTGTATTCGTGTCCGTTTGCTTACTCAGTGGATTCCAACTCTTGCACAGCCTCCTTCTTCGGCACGCTTTCTTTCTTCCTCTTCGGCGGCATCTTTAACGACTAACATCAAGTTTGCGGGAAATTCTCGTTTAAAGGATGGCGAAAGAAATAACTTTTTTTTTCAATCAAAAAAGATTCGTTCTTGAGCGTTCTCGAAACTGCGACTGTCCTCGTGCTGGCACAACGAACTATCGATCAAACAATTACCGCCAATTTCGCTGCCTTCCCAAAAAGTAACGCAAGTAAACGAAATTAAGCGCATTTCGTAAAAAAATAAAAAAAAAACGAGATAGATCGCTATCTCGCCGCGCTGTCTGAAGTTAATCATTTTTGAACGCGTCAGAAAAAAAATGTTTATTTAGTGACGGATATGACCATTGTGAAAATTTCCAGTGATTTTCGGGCGTGAAAATGTCACGTGAATTATTGACAAGGGATGACAGAGATTTGTAAAATACTATCCCCCGCAGAAATAAATAACAATTAAGTATCCCCTTCGCGAGGTTATTTGAAAATCGAAATCGACCGCGAAGCCGATCCGGAGGATTCGCCGCTGTGATGTATACGTGATGGAGGCGAGCGAGTACGAGGAGCCCAGCGCGAAGCGACACGGTTACGATACTCGCGAGGACACGCGCCGCCCGGAGGAGCTGAGAAAGATATGAGGAGGGGCGACAGGGACAAATGTTCGTCGTGCATATATATGCTTCTCCGTTCGCTCTTATTCTACTTTTGCTCTCGTTATCCGTCTGGCTTTGCGTGTGCCGATGGGGATTCGGCTACAATCTGAAGGATCGAGAGGTAATTCGTACTCTCTCTCTCTCTTTCTCTCGTACACACGTACATCAGGATTCTCCAACCTAGAGAGCCACGCAATGCTCTCTGTTTTGTAGATCGCCCATTGCCTGGTGGTCTATTTCATCATTATCACGCTACTAAACGTGATATTTCTGGGGCATATACACCTGTACTACGATTACCCCCCGCCAGAAACGGCTGGCAATTGATGACAGAGTTATTGGCGGAACGGTGGTCGGTCGACGTCGGTTCGGCCAGGCGACCGCCGGATGGCACCACTAGTATCGTTTCCAGCCGAAAGCGGTCGAGTCTAGATTTGAGAGCGAGGTATTAATTTTTACAAGTAAATTAATTATTTCTTGTGATTCATTTCGGTAAAAAATTTATAGTAAATTTGATTGAACGCACTGATGTGCGCACTGGTGCACATTAAAATTATTATAACACAAATCGACGTGAGGATCCGAGATGCGTTCTTCGTCACGTTTACGTTTAGGTTAATTTAGCGTACAGCGATCTTAATGTGTGCACGTCAGTGCAGGTCAATCGAATTTGCTATTAATTAATTTTGACGGATAAGTGAGAAGTGTTTCTTGTGTTTATCGAAATCAACGCAGGCGACGTGGAAACTTGATTGACAGTTTCTACCCTAACCTCAAATCGGAGCGCCATACAGTAATTATTTTTTAACAATCTGGAACCCGTAAATCACATCTAGCGAGAGAAGTTCCGACGTTTCTCTAGTGTTGTGTTAATTGTCGTAGATACTAGATTTTTAGAACATTTGTTACGTATGTCTCGTTACGATAACGCATTCTCTAGCATGTAAAGTTTTCATGGTAAAGAAGGAACTGTATAGTTGTGCTCTTCACATGGAGATGTAATGTTGCTCTTCGCGTTTTTTGCAGATGAGTCTCCCGCGGCACGCTCAATTCATCAGTCGTACGATCTTCGTTCAGAACAACGACGTGGAGAAGGCGTGCCGCATATTAAATCGCATATTATCCAAGGAGGACATCTTCGGCCAGTACAGGCGCACCAGGTACTACGAGAAGCCGACCCAGGTCAGACGTAGGATTAACTTTGAGCACTGCAAGTCGATCTACAACGAGGACATGGACAGAAAGATCAAGTTCCTTTTACGGAAGAATAGAGTAGATCCTTTCCCTGGTGCATCGTCGTAGGATTATAAACCCCACATCCTAGATCACACAATTGGAAATCTATCTACAAGATCTTGGTACATGATTTATTTATAAATAAATACTACCTCCCAGAGAAATATATAGGAAATATGTTCTACATGTAATATTGATTGTTCTGGTTTTATTTACAACTGTGTACCTGGTACGAATTAACTTGGAATTAATACTTTTTTTTAGCTAAAGCAAAGTCGCGCTGATTATTTTATTTAGCAGCACGTCAAGTGTTTCAGCATAGATATATGTCACTTATTATATTTATATGGATCTTCGAAGAATTCCTATTTATAAAAATCGATGTATATATACTATATACTGGGATACAAAAATACAATCTGCATCGGAGGAAACGGATCAATAGGAAACGCGCTTTAAATGTTAATACGGTGCCAAGGAGAACGAAATGAAAAATTATCTTGGCGGACAGAAACGCGTTTTCCCGCTATCTCGCGTCATAAGTAACTCCAGGAAGTCTGTTCGCGCGCGAATAGGGCGCATTTCTCCCTCTATCTCTCTTCTTTTTTTTTTCCGTAAATGACTTCCATCATCTTTCTTTCGCGAGAGGCGAGAAAAGACAAAACCGTCCGGTCGGTCGGTCGGCTTTCCTGGCAACGACTCCGCCAACTTGGCGAAAATTGAATAGATAGTGGCGCCCAGACTATGCCAAGTTTTCCAGCGGTGGACAGGAGGGTAATTCGACCTCGCAAAGAGCTAAAAAGAAAGAAGGAAAGAGGGAAAGAGAAAGAGAGAAAAAAGAAAGCGCGCAGTTGCTCCTGTATTCTCCACTTGACGATAACGGCGATATTAGAGTAGGATAAGTAGTTCCGCCTGTGCGCTCGCGACTCGATTTTCGAAATCGTTTCTACGGTGAAAAACATCCGGCAAGAAAAACGTTCCGCTGGCGTATTAGCGCGAAATTGGGGAAATAAGATCTTGCATATGCGTTTGTACTCAACGTCACTTTGGCTGGCTCGCTCTCTCAGGCGTGCGAAATATTTAATTCTTTCGATCTTATTTTTTCTATTCGAATTATTAAGAGGCAAATATACGCTTAATTAAGTATTCTATTTTTCTCGTGCTAGAGGATTTTTTTTACACGGATCTATTTAGTTCTTCGAAGTTTGAAAGGTAATAAAAAACTGTCTAAACAGAAGCGTCCGTCAGTTTAGTAATATACACACAATCTAAAAGTTCTTTAATTAGTACGTCCGTCGGTGTCCATTTCATCTCAAATAAGAGAGCGCTGCGTAAACGAATGGGAATAGACTCTCATCCGAAAGGTGACTCATTCCAAAAAAAAAGGTCGTCCGCGTCAATTCTGCGTGTAGGAATGTACCTCGTAAACGCAAGATACAACGAGTATTTCGCATAACGGATAGATCGTCCCCGAAAGGGTTAAATGGGTTAAATGGCGATAAATTCCAAGAAGTCGTCGACGGGAGGGTGAGAAGGAGGCGGACCGGAGGGAGATGCAGAAAGCTTCTGAAAGTGCTCGTCAAGTCGTATAATCCGCGATTTATTTGACCCCGGCCGTCATAAATCCGGCCTCGTCCGTGCGTTATTCCCGCAACTAGGAGTAGCAAACGGATCTCATTTCAGCAATCGGGACCGCACTGTGTCGCGCTATGCCAAGGAGGGAGAAAGAGAAGACGTCAGGACGGACGGGCGGGAGGGGGACGATCCTCTCGCGTCGTCTCGCTTGAGAAGGCGGTTTGGCTTAACTCCCGGGAATCTGGATCCGAAACTATCCGGCGAACTACTCGCAAGACAGTTTGCCCAGAAACGGATTTCTCAGTCCCGCGGGATGCCACCCTGCCTGCGGGATGCCCCCACCTCCAGGGCAGCCGCCGCTACCGTCGTCGTCGTCGTCGTTCTACTCCTTCCCCTCCCTCTCCCTCTCCCTCTTGCCCGACCCCGGGGTTTCGATTTGAAACTCCGCGTGCCGCGCCGCCTCCGCCGGCCGACTAACACGATGGCTCCATTATTGCACGAGTGCTTTTGGGATTATGCGATAGGATCGGATTTCAAAGGCTGTCCGTCAAAATTGTCGAAATGAAAAAGAGAAACGCCGGAAAAAGGCTCACCTATATGCGGAGAACGCAAATTGCGCGGGGGGGATTTTTCTTTCCCTCCTGCTCGGAAGCTTAGAAAATCTGATAAAAACCGTCGAATATACCCTCCCGCGATTAATGCCTCAAATTAAATTTCTGTCGAGGCGAGTCCGCTTTTAAATCCACTGCGAAAAATACTATCTTCGTTTGAGCCCGTAATTTTATATATCGCAGTTATTTTAAGTAGAAATCGTCATTTTTATATTTTTAATTTACTTTAAGCAAAATATATTCCAATTTTCAACGGTAACTCCGTAATATCGTTATTTGAAAGGGGAAAAAAAAATTCACGGTTAACGCGCAAAAAGGACGAGCGAGTTATTGATCCGTTGAGATATACATCGGATCCTCTTATTTTCATACGTCGCTTTTCCTTTTTATCGACATCTTTGTCGGAAAGAAGAGGCAGAATCGACAGGAGAGTACGAAATTTTTACTTAAACATTGTCCCGAACGTTTACCTCGCTCATGAAAACATTCGAGGCAGAGTGAAATTATGTCGGGTGTCTTTGAAGACGAAGAGACAGAGAGAGAGAGAGAGACTTGTGGATCGTTTTTCCACGAGAACGGATACGTCTGAGCTCGCGAGTCCTCCGAGGCGTTCGCCAAGTTTTAGCCGCATCGAAAATTTCGGATTTAAGAGTTCGTCCTGTCTCACCTCGCGCTTACCTCAAACTTTACTCGCTGCGCGACACCGACTTATCCTCCACCGCTTTACAGATCAATTCGGAATCTCCGCCTCGACTACCGTATCATTTGCGAAAAGAGGGGGCGATATTCTTTTTTCTTCAGCTACCGTCGTAGCAATTTGCACAACGATGTAATCTGGCCGTTGCTAAATCGGCAAAAGTTCGCACGGGCGAACGATTAAACAGTTTAAAACACACTCGCGAGTATCCTCGTTCGCCGTTCGCGAACGAAAACAAAGATATCTCTCGTGAAAGCTGCGCTGGCTCGCCGGCCGTTACCCCCGAGGTTTCTCCCGTTTTTATCCGTCAAAATCTCACCTCTCGCGAGATTAACTTCGCCCTTCAGCAGCAGTGGGAGGCGGCGGCGGCGGCGGCGGCGGCGCTTCTTCACGCGCCCTCCTCGAGACGCGCGCTTATCAAAGGGAACTTTCGCGACGATATTTTTGTCCGTCTTCGTGCACCTCTCGCGAGAAAAAAGTTTGCAGGGCGGAATTAGCGGGAACTTTATAGCCACGGCGGTCGTAAAGCACCGCGATTCGCGGAGTTAAGCCGCGTGTGTACGCGCAGCTCCGATCTTCTTCTTCCCTGACCTTTTTTTCCCCCTCTTTCCCTTCCGCCCTGCCTCCCTCGCGCGCTGCGATGCACTTCGTTTCTCTCTGATTTTCCACGTTCAATGGAACCTACTTAATTCAGCCGTCGTACGCCGTCGTCGTGGACTGTTAAAAGCAAATTTGCTGTATAACATAATATTGACTTAGCGTCCTGAGCAGCTCAAGATACCAAATTAATGTGAACAGTACCTCCGCAAATGTGAAATCTAAAGTACCTAGATCGTTCCAACTCGCTACATATCACGTCGCGACATTTCGCCCGCCTCTCTATTTGGCGACTTTCTGAAAATAAAGAAGGATCAACAGCGGCAATCTGTCGCTTGATTTTCCGCCGGGATAGCTATCGGTGAAAATAAACGCTAAATTTCCCCGAAAATGTCAAATCCGCAATATATAAATTTTATATGCAGCTGACTGCTGCGTTTCTGGCTGCGATAGCGGGTCGACATCAATGATACAAACAAGATCCCCCTCCCCCCCGGAATCAAACGTGAGACTGACGCTGATCGAATTCGGTTAAAATAACTGACGTTAACTTCCCTGTCGGATAACAAGGCGCCGTATTCCCAACGCGGTCTCTCTCCCTCTCACCCTCTCTCGTCGCTAAATGCGAACGTCTAATTCTGAATTTCGGTCGTTTCGACAATTAGAAGAGGATCGAAAAATTAGGACGGGATTCAGAGACGCGAGATATGTCGGCAGGTCGCCGGGTGATTTATCGGCGATCGATCGATCTCCGTGCCGTCAGACGTCAATATCTCTCTTACAAGGCTTTTGAGGGGAAAGGGGGAGGGGAAAGGACGTCGTTGTAGGACGATTACTCGAGACCGTGGCTACTCATGAATAGCCGAGGGTCGAGAGTGTACAAAAGCGCGCACAGAGGCGGCCCTATCCCCTCGTGCATATTGCAAGGGAAGCCTCAAAATTACTTTCGAGCTCGGTTGGTAGTTAATGCTCACTCTCTCTCTCTCTCTCTCTCTCTCTCTCTTTCTCTTCGTGCACTGGGGCTTTAAATATTCCAATTGGCAAAGTTCGCATCGGTCGGTCGGTCGGCTGGCCGACCGGTCATCCGCTCAGTGCCACGACAATAGGTGCGCTGAGAAAACTAAATGAGGTAATTCAGTCTCGAAGTTTTACTCGCCGCCGTCACGAATCGCACCGACGTTGACGTTTAGCTTTGCTTGGAGAAAGAGAAAGAGAAAGAGAGAGAGAGAGAGAGAGAGAGAGAGAGAGAAACTCGTCCTTGCTCGGTAAAGGGCTTGGCCGCGTCTATCGAAGGGTGGATGCGTCATTGAGAGACTCAGCTAAAGAGGCAAACGTTTCGCTGCGAATGATTTTATCTCGTTTCATTTTATGCTCTGCGAGAGAGAGAGAGAGAGAGAGAGAGAGAGAGAGAGAGAGAGAGAGAGAGAGAGAGAGAGAGAATATCGTTCTCGACGTGTCCTTAACTTTGATAATGAAAAGTACTCGACTTGAAGCGAGTAATGAGAGAGAAGGAGCGTACTCTGGACTGGAATTTCCGCCGGAAAAGGGGAGAAGGAATGAATATATTTGCGAAAAAACGACTCCCTATTGACGTTGATCTTCTCTTGTATACTCGAGCGACCAAAATTCCGGAGTAAGACAACAAACTCGCAAGAGTACGCGCTGCCGCGAAGGGGGAGGAGGGGGGGGGAGGAATTGGTCCTGTGCTGTGCGTGTGCGAGAAGCCACGTCAGTTATTTTAGCGTTCGCCGCGGAAAATCGATGTTAAGGACATTACATCGTCACCGCGTCGTCGTTGTCGTCGTCGCCATCGCCGCATCGTCGCCGTATGGCAGTCGGTTGAAAATCGACGAAAAACGATAAAGGAAAAAAGCGTAATCGACGGGGAGAGAGACAGAGAGAGAAAGAGAAAGAACGTTCCGCGGAGTCGAGAGAGGGACGATCGATGAATATGGAAACGGAAAAAGAGGTGAAAAAAGTGTTGGGGTGTAAAGAGTCGCGGAAATTTTCGCGGATGTATCGCGCGTGTTACGTGTGTACCCGCGCCCGTCGCCGCGCCGCCCAAAGAACGCGCAGTTTCAGGCATTGACGTAGATTCAATTCGATGCTAATACTTGCAGATGATATACCACAAAGGTATCAGGCCACTGATGAAAGTTAAACAGCCGACGCGCGGGAGTGAATGGCAAAGTGGTATTACAACAACTTTCGTATGCTCCGGCCAAGTATGCGTAACAAACGACGGAGCGATGCGCGTTGTACATATGTATATATATGCGCGACAATTTTCCTCGTCCCTTTTTGAACAATGAACATTATTACGCAATTATTTACTCGCGAGGTATATGGCGTATTTTACTGAGCCACGAAATACCTCGCGACAGTTTCGTGTGATAATGTACGTGTTTTTATATATGTATGTGTATGTAGCATCGAGTCACGCAAGGGGTAAGAATATAATTAGCTGCGGTGTAAAATATGAATGAAGATCATACACAATTTATACTGTTAAACTTTTATGTTTAGCTTATCCCTCATTTCGACTCGTGTAAGCTCGGTCTCTTATAGTTCTACGCATATCTCGCGATATAAAGTTAGCTTATAGATTATATATTTTTATTTATGTTTATAAATATTTTGTCTATAATCTCTATAAATAAAAGTCAAGTATTATTAACGCCAGATATGATAAAAAAACGAATACGAGAGAAATTAAATGCGATTTTATTGATTCTCCGTTTACTATTTTAGAAACTTGAATTATCAATGGTATCTTTTAAAGATCAGAGTTTTAATTATAATAAATATTATGGGAAGGAAGTAAAATTGTATAAATTAGGATTTTATCTCAACGAGAAGAAATTTTTACTCTCTACCAATTAACAACAAAAAAATTCCAATTCGAAAAAGCGACAAAAGTATTCTTGAAATGTCTATTATACGATCCGAGTCCATTAACCAATGAAGGGTCGAAGTCTCATTTTTTCCTTCGATAATATTGTTATATGTCTCGGTAATATTGTTAATAACATTAATAAATACTGGATTTTCCGCAAGGGATAATGCTCCTTTCGTCCATTTAAGGATGATGACCGCTTAGTCTCTCTTCTCTTTGATCTTTGCCCTATTTTTGTAACGATCATCCCCGAGGCGTTGCGATACTTTATCGACGTGCGTCATTCGGCGACCACCGTCTTGGCGACGACGTTCTGTCGGGCTTCATTTATTTACTTATTTCTCTCTCCCTCTCTCTCTCTCTCTCTCTTTCTCTCTCCAACCCTAGAAAATAGTTCAACGTGAAACGTGGACCGCCCCATTTGCATGGATTTCAATCTCAAAGATCGTGGATCCGCGAGCGGTATCCTTTGGATAGACGTCGTTGTCCCTTTCTCTTAATAGCCTGGACCATGCAGCCTCCAATAGGTATTCTTGGATATAATTTTAATCTCTTTTATCTCGTTGTTTATTTTCATTATTCAAGTGATGATATCCTTCGGATAGGCACATCGCGTTGTAGCGTTCTCTTTTTAGCATCCGGACGGAATGGATGCCTTCGACGGGAAATCTTGACGCTTTACTGCGAATCCTCATTTTAAAAGAATATTAATCTTCGATGATTCAAGGAGGAAAGAGGAGGCGAGAGGGACAAAGAGGGGGGACACTTTTATCTGTATAGCCACGTAATTATTCCCCGCTCCTCTTACGGAGGATATTCAAGCGTAATGTCCGCGCGGACGCTTTTGTGATGCAATTTGTGCAGCGATTATGAATGCTGGGTTACATATGTATATCGAAACGCGTACAAACTGCTTTCGGCGAAACAGTAAAGCGAGAGCGAAGCTTTTTACCGCTTCCTCCGTTCATAGAAGGGAGTTTCCGCGAATGGCGCCGGCAAAGTTGGAAAACTCGCCATACATACCGGTAACGCTAAGAAACTTTTAATGAAAATCGAGCAAGACTCTATTCTATCCCGCGATCTTCCGTGCCGGGGAATGGATTCGAAAATGGTTTTTCGAAATTCTATCTATCTCGGATGTGCCGCGACACGATGTGTATCGTATACACAAAGTAACGCACACGGAATAGTTCCGAATCTTTCTCTTTTTTTTTTTTTCATTTTCTACTTATTTTCGCCCGTGTGCAATTGAGCCCAAAACAGGAAGGAGAGAAGCGAGTTTACATTCCCACGGAAAGACCGCGAACGAAAAGAGAAGATATAATTCAGACATGTCGCACAATCCGAATGCGAAGTCGAGCTTCTCAGTTTTCTCCTTTTTAATCGACGGATCCTTGTATTTCAAAGCCGGCTTAATTGAATTGAAATTGAAAGGTTCGAACGTACGCGACAAATATTCCGTCAAAGAAAAATCAAATTTACTTTTGTAGGATAATCGTAAACAATGTGGGGAAGTGATACGAGCAGGTTTTCATTGTCTAGAAATTTCAACAGTCCCATCGAACATCGCATTGTGGAAAGCACGCGAAGCGTCTCTCTCTCTCTCTCTCTCTCTCTCTCTTTCTTCCTTCTCTCCCGCGGCCGCTTCGGCTCGTGCACATCGTAAGAGTTCGATTAATAAAATCTCACGCCAGTTGAACGAGCGTCGTAACGACGTCGGCGCCAGCGGGCGCGACGGAGGTGCATGACGATGACGCGAGAGAAGACAACGACGACGGGCCGATCGCGGCGGGCGAGCGAGCGAGAGGAACGCACGACAACGCGCGGCGGACGCGAGGGAGGGGTAGGAACGGGACGGGGAGGGACGGGGGACGGCGGGGGGGAAAGGAGACGGCGGACGGATTCGCGGGATCGGTGGCGTGAGCGATTCACGCATGCGCGTTGCGCCTTCGAAACTCGGCGCGCGTTCTCTCCGCCGCCGCGCGCGCAGTCAGTGGTGCACGGTCGGTCGCGCGTTACGTATGTTCGAGGAGGAACGCGAGTGAAAGAGTAAAAACCACCGCAGAAAGCACCACACCGCAGAGTCGCAGGCGGACGACGTACGCGGCACCATAGGCACACGTATTTACGAACACGTATTTGCGTTATTCGCCCGCGATCCGATTCCGCGCCGATTCACTTTCTACACCTTCCGTCCTCGCTCGGCCGACCAGCGAGCGCGCGCGTTCCTCGAGAACACTCGGAATCCGAAGGACGGACCTTTGCCTGTCTCTGTCTCTCTCTTTCTCTTTCGTTCGACGACCAGACTGCTCCTCTCGCAACGCGGCCAAGATTCGACGACGAGAGCGACCCGGAACATGAAAACACCTATGGAGAATCAGCTGTCCTGGCTCGCGCTGTTCATGACCGCCTTGTATTCCCGTGAGTATTCGTCGTATACAGCATTACAGCCTCGCACACAGCTCGCTCTCCCGCTCTTCCCCTCTCCAGTCCGTATATAACCTACGATCGCCATGCGACGACCGGCGAGAGATCCGGCGTCTGTGCGCCGCGCGTGTATGTATGTGTATGTGTGTGTGTGTGTGTGTGTGTGTGTGTGTTTTCGCTCTATTATTATATTACGTTGGTATCGTAGGAGTCCTCTCGCTCGCTCGCTCGTTTCACCCGTCGTTCGCGTCTCGCGCATTTCATTTTCCTTGATCTCCGAGGATCTAACTCGTTTTCCGCTAGAATTGTAGAAAATGCCGGAGCAAGGCGAGTTGATCTACGTCACGTCGCGATCAGAGAGTCGCCAGGGCCGGAGTGTTTTTGGGAAGGACAAAAGGGGAAATTCTCGCGGGAAAGAACCATGTAGATCTCGGTATCTTTCGGGAATTGCATCGTTTCGAAATGTACATGACATTCGTCGTAAACGTGTTCGACTTAATCGCGATCCTCCCGAATCTGTTAATCGCTTCAGATCGCTCGTTGTCACGCTGTCACGCGTCCTTGCTCCGGGGTCTATCGAGTTTTTCGCGATTACTCCTTTATTTCTCCTCGTATTCCCTTGACGTCCGAAGGTCCACGTGTTCAGGGTTACGTGCGCGAGGGACGTGCGTGTCTTCGCGAAAAACAACGCTGACTATGCGAGTTACTCGTGCCGATTCATACATTAAAAAAAAGAAAAAGAAAAAAAAAGAACGAAAAGTGATCCGCTTGTACAATTTCGCGTGCTCGAGTGGAATATTCAGGACGGATGCGGTAAGCGCGCGTCGCGTCGCGCTTTTAATTCCGCCGTCAGACGTAATTGATCGCGTCAAGTCAACCCCGGGGGTTGGGATTGCGGGGGCGCGTTTTATCGCTTTTCGA
>NW_023416033.1:0-14217 GCF_013373865.1 Monomorium pharaonis
TTCATAAATTTATTGAAATCTCAAGTTCTTCGCCGTTATATCGTTCTACGCCCTGAAAATTGTAAATACAACCGAGCCTTCTCAAAATTCAGTCAGTAACAGGCGTAGTAGACACAGTCGCGGACATTTACAGCCGGAGTTCTCTCCCGGCTAGGTCGTAAAAGGTACTGTTTTCCATAAAATTTCATTTACGCACGCGGTGTGTAGCGAAATAAAGAGGCCGCCCTTTCTCGCGGGATAAATTAACGGAACGGCAAAAAAAAAGGGAGCAGCAGCGTTATTCGTTAGCTCGACTTGCCTGTTCCTCTCCGGCAGCATGAGATACAACGACGAAGCGCAAAGTAACGCCGCAAGGCGGAACCGCGGATCACACACGGGAAACATATCTCGGCGGAGGAGAGGCGAGAACGACGGGGGGAGGGGTGGCAGGGTGGTCGCGGCAGAGGGAAATGGGGGAAGGAGGGAGGGGGGGACACAGAGAGAGGTACAACAGAGCAGAGGCACCCTTCGCACGCTGTAGCGGCACAACTACACTTCGCCACATCGATTTTACCGGCTCGCTTGCACTCACACTCGGTCGACCCGTTCACTGAAGGAATGTCTCATATGCCTTCCTCCCTCCCTCCCTCCCTCCTTCTCCCCCTTTTCCTCGTCCTTCTCCTCTCCCTCCCCCTCCGAACCCCCACATCCCCCGGCTCTCTACTGCTCGCCGCCGCCACCCCCTACGGACCCTGTCTCCGTCAGTCACGAACGGCTCTCTTTCTATCTTACTCCGTCCATCCCTCTCCTCTTTCATCCAAGCTCGCCAACGTCTGCCCCCTCTGGTCCCCCTCGTGTTCCCACCCCCCTTTCTCTCTCTCTCTCTCTCTCCTTCTCTCTTCCCTTTCCTCTCTCGTTCGCTTGTACATTCTACCAAAGTGTCCCTCTTTCTCTCCGACTCTGTTGTGTGATGCGGGGCGGTAGCGGCACCGCGGGGTGAAGAAGTGGGAGGGAAGTTGCACCTTTTGCCGCATCTCGGAATCTCGCGCGTTGCTCATTTGCCGTACATAGAGAGGAGCGAGGGAGAGAGAGAGAAAGAGAGAGACGAAGAGAAAGAAAGAGAAATAGCGGCAGAGCGACGATGAGAAAGGGAGGGATGGAGGGACGAGGGGAAACGGAGAAAGAGATAGAGAGAAACCTCGGGGGCTAGGTAGTAGTAGTAGTAGTATGCGAGAGCGGCGGCGGCGGCACACGGTGGTCGGACAGTTCCAGTTCCGTTTCGATTAGGCGAGTCCACGCGCGCCGGGTTTTCGGCTCGCGCGCGCTCTCGTAACGCATCAGGAAAGAGAGAAAGAGGAAGGCGCGATGCCGCCGCTCGCCGTGCCGTTCGTTGACGTCGTCGCTCGGTGCGATCGCCGTCGCTGTCGCCGTTGCTTGTGCCGTAGTCCCCGCTGATGCTACCGCTGTTTACTCGGCGCGCCAGCCGCACATCAACATTTACGAGCGCCGCGTCCAGGGGGAAACGGAGTGAACGGACCTCGTGCGGCGAGGCGCGAGAGAGACGGAGAACCAGGGCGAGAGAAAGAGAGAGTGAGGAGAGGGGAGGGGAGGAGACGAGGAGCGAAAGAAGCACCTCGTGTAGTCTCGTAGAGACGTGCAACAACACGCAACACGAGACACAACTCTCTTCTCATGTCCCACTCGGCCACGGTTCGTTCGTGAACAGACCGACCTCGGCGGTTATAGCCACGCCAGGGGCAGGTCGTCAGGGTTACAGGCGTGCACTGTAAAAGTCTCCTACATGCCCCGATTTGCCGGGTTCGCACGCACGCACACACGCACGTACGTACGTATATACGCCAGCCGCCTATGTGGTGCACGAATCGCTCCATATATGTTTACACGCAAGTCGTGCGCGCACACATACACACGTACATTACATACACAGCTGTGTTACACACGGTACATACATCGTGTGCCATCATCCGTCTCTCGATTCGCAACGACAGCGGAGGGAAAGAGAGACTCCGGTCTCTCCTTCTCTTTCCTTCTCACCGCCGGCCCTCTAGCCCAGTTCCGGGCACTGATCCATCGATAAGGAAGTTTGCTGTCCTCTCCCGCGGTGAATTCGTTCGTGCCGGTCGTGCGCGATACGCGAGGAATCCGCGGGATCGAGCATCTCTCGTTGTCGCATAGTCGAGGTCGAGAGGCGCGATATACTGTCGGTCACGTGACCGACGGGCTACCTGCGGGACGGCGCGAATTACGGGTTGAGGAAATGAAATACAATATTTACGCATATATACGTACATACATAGGATATAGATGACGATGTTTACATCGGGTTCTCGTTGTATTTCACTCTTTGTGTATCGATAAAAAATTCGCCGAACACAGTATCTATCTTTTTTTTTTATTTCTTCCGCGTCAAACGTCAGACACGTCGATTGTCATGACGGTCGACAGGTCATCGACGATAAAAGGATTACGTTTAATCCCCCTGTAACGGTCTAGCGTAAGTTCCTAAAGTGAAACGTTACGTTATACTCATCTATCTTTCGAATCGATCTCGGGCGTCGTGCCGGTTCGAACGGACGTCATGACTCACTTATAAGCTCGCAAAAATAGAGGAAAAAAAGCTAAGATAAGTATCCGTCGTTGTTTATTAACCTAGCCTTGTCAAATGAAATCGTCGCAGGAGAATCAATTTCGCCGTTTCACTGCAACGGATTAAGTAAGCGCCATTCGTTCTTTCTCCTTTCCATGAAGAGAAGAAGGGGACTCGCTTCTCATAAGTCTTACGTACGGTTTCTTTCTCCTAGTCCGCGCCGGGATATAAATAAGATAAAACAGTCTCTCGGAATAGAGCCACGACAAAAATAAGAGCATCATCAATCTAAGTAGATCGCCGTGCAAAGTTGACGTGCGGTAAGAAGTGCGTAACTAATCAGATCAATTAGATCAAGCTAGATTTTTCGACGATTCACGTCAAACGAGAATGGGTAGGTAAGACACTCGCCGCTGCTCTCGCATAACTTCAGTGCATACCGGTAGACCGCGCGCTATTCAAACACAAATTTCTCTCTACATTGTTGTCGGAGGTTTACACGATTTTAATACGGAATACAATTCCCAGACGTCACACAATGTCTTTAGGACGTCTTATGTCCTGATTTTGAATATTATACTGATTGGATTGTAGAAATTAATTACATTATGAATATTTATTTACACGGACGTTATTTAGAACTCACTAAGCCGGTTAATCTAATCGACCGAGTAAATTATAAATTGCAAATAAAAAAAAATCGTATTATTTATTTTCTTTATCCATTTTCTTCAAATTATAATTTATATAAAAGATGACATGTAATTAAAAAGCAACTTTTTAAATTAAAATAATTAAAAAATTAGCTAAAAATGATACTAGTTTTGCAGTTGGTAATTCATAAATTTAATCAGCCGATTATATATATATAATTATGTAGGTTAATCTCGGAGTTGGTGAGATCGAGTCTTGATGACTCCAGCTCACATAGTAGATGTTTAACCGAGTTCTTCGTTTGATTTCACGACGACAGATCGGTGACGGGATTAATTCGGATACGAAAGCGCCTAGTCGACTCGATCATGTCCATCGTTTGTGAGAGCGAGAGAAAAATGGGCAAGAAGGAAGTGAGAGAGAGAGAGAGAGAAAGAGAGAGATGACGCGCGCGTAGGTGCGTAATTTATCGCTACGCGGGACGCGCAACGGCCGCGGCGACGACGTCACACTTAGCGCGCGCCGTACGGCCGGCCGGAATGACGTAGCGTGTCGTCGCTCTCTTCTCTCGTTTATCGGTGCTGTTAATCGAGCAGGCGCGGCGTACGGCAGGGCGCGCCCCCGTCCCTCCGTCGTTTTTACAGCTCGCGAAAATATGCGCGACACGAAAAAGTGAGAAAAAGAGAGAGAGAGAGAGAGAGAGAGAGAGAGAGAACGCCAAGTTGAACAAGACCTCGGCCTCGTGCCGTAGGGAGTTCAGAAGCGCAACATAGCAGTGAGTAAAACTGCCCCCTCGCGGTGCGCGCCCGCGGTTCCCGATCATCGCCTATGCACTTCTCGAATCGTGCGCGCCGTCAAGTTGTTACCTCCTATCCCGCGCCCGCTACCCTAACCTTCCTCCCGGCACTCACTGTCTCCCTCTCCTCCCCCTTCTCTCTCATGCCATCGTCGTTCGCCCTCCCTTCCCCCGTCCCATACGCGCTCGTTGCCCCTTAGAACCTCCGTCGCCCTTCCGTTCCACCCTCCCTCCCTCCCTCTCACTCTTTCCCTTCCTCCTTCCCGCCCGCCCGCCTACCTCCCCGCTGCTCTAAGGTCCTCCATTTTGTCGTGATTCCTCTAACTCTAAACGTATATCGGACATTTCCCTTGCACACCGCCGCCGACACTTGCGGCAAAACCGTGCGTGAAAATTCCGTTTGCCGTTGACACACCGCCGATCGGCTCCGAACCGTGCTATTACTATGGGACACCACTATAGGTCATCCTGGAAGGTGTCGGTCTCTCTCTCTCTCTCTCTCTCGATCCCCCTGTCTCTCTCTCTCTCTCTCTCTGTCATTCTCACTCCGTCACTCTTCCTCCACGGGCGTTTGTTCCTCTCTTTTACGCGCTGCCATTCTGCCTTCTTTCTCTCGTCTCCTCTCATTCGCTTGCACGCGCTCTCTCGCTCGTTCTTTCGCTTCTCCTTCCGCGCCCCTCCACGCATCGTCCGGCGCCCCTCTCATCCCTCCCCTTTTCTCCGTTCCATAAGTCTTTCTCTATCCTTCCAGGTTTGTTCCCCCTAGAGTAAATCCGTGTCTTTTTAACAACACGCGAATTCTTTCTCGAATCCATAGCGTCGTACGCCGGTTTTCGCCGTCCGCGGAGCGTAACCTTTCTCTCTCTCTCTCTTTCTCTCGCGCGGCGCCGCCGTGAGAGATCGTCGAAGCCTCTCGCTCGCCGTGTTTCGTACTCGTCGTTTTCCCGTGCTCGCTCGTTGTCATCGCTATCGTTCGTGCTCGGTCTCGCACGCCACTCTGCTTCGCTGTACGGACTCGTCATTACTATGTGGCGGCGGCGGCGGCGACGACAACGTGCCTTACTCTCGATAACGGTCGAATCGCACAGGCGCTCCTCGTGACCGTAGTTCGCCACTATTTGGTTCGTTTGCCACATTTCTTTCTCGTCTTTTGGCCGTTTCTCTCGCCAAGCTCGACCAAGCAAAATATCTTACATCTCGCCTGTCCTCTGCTTTCAGATGTCTGCTGGGTCACAAATTCAGATGGCACCCCAAACAACCGTAAACTCTGGTCAGACAGTTCATAGTCAAGACTCGAACATGAGCACTGGTAAGTCAGACCTTCAAGTTCTTGGAAATCTTGATGCGCAGGTGACAGAAATGTCGCTACAAGTATCTGTCTATCTTGCTTTCTGCACATCCTGGTCCTTGGAGCAACTAGCTTGTCTCGAGGATAAAGTTCTGTGCATCTTTGAAGAGTTCTTTTTAAATGTTCCACAATAAACGAACAATCCGTTAATCTACTACAATTGTGCATATCAAAATTGAAGTATTGAGGGTATTCTTGTGGTCATTCTGACGATGGATTTATAATTCTGTAGGCTCATCACATAGTGATAAGGAGGTGGATGCAAACACTCCGGAAAAAGTACCACGGACTACTTCTGAGAGAAAAAGAAAGCGTAAAGCTGATGACGGAAGTGGAGGTGTCGCAGGTGGCTCTGTAGCTAGTAAAGGCGCTAGATCGGTTACTGCTCTTGATAATAAGAAGATCAACGAGTATTTTCCAAAGCATCATTTGGGCAATAGTCCTATCCGGCATGGTGGAGCCAAGAGCCCCTCCCCTCAACAGGGTTATCCTATGGTAAGATTCAAGATGAACGTTGTTTCAAGATGAGAATTGTCTTTGTAATTTTGTAATGTGACGACATGACCTGCGTAATGTACGTTTCTTTTCTTGCTTTGCAGTATCCACCATCACCTCAACAGTTACTCTCGCCACAAGTAACGACACCTAATTCTTCGGTGGCGGAATTCTCCTCGCTGATGCAGCCACCGAGACCTCATCCTCAACCTCCACCACCTCCACCGCCAGCTTCGTCGCAACCTGCGGGCTCAATGGTCAGCAAGCAGGTGCAGGTAAGGCCTACGAACCTCAATAGGACAAGCCAGGTCAGGCAAGCGAAGACTAACACCCCAAATGTAAGCAAAATTCGGTAATATCTGCAAACATTTTATAAGAAACGACTCACAGTTTTGTATATTGGTATATTGTAATAGCCGACACTTTGAGATAGAGATATGTAAAAGCCTCTAAACGTTTCTAAAGTTTAAAATTGGTTTCATTAATAATTTGACAAACTGTAGCATTTTGTACAATAGGTAGATAATAACTATCATTATTATTCTCAACTAGTAAAATGTTTTTTGGTAAAAATATGGAATTTGTCGACTAAAAAACATATACTAATATTATCCTCGCAAAGACTTGTTTTTCATTAATTTTTTATGAAAAATGAGAGCGGTAGAATGTGTAGGAATGGAATGATAAAATATTATCATTGCAGAAATAAAACTTGTACTTACGAGTATTTTTGTAACATTTTGTTTGCGATCTTGTGATGGGTATTTCTTGTCAAATGTTTGCAGTTAAATCAACTAATTTTTGCAAATTGTAGCACTGTATACATTTGTTATTGTACAAATACAGGCTATCTTGTGGTGCTACTTGTTTCCATTGTAAGATACTCAATACTTATGTTTTTAAGGATTCGAGTATCTTCTGAAAGGAAAAGTTTTACTTATTCGTCGCTCGAGCACAGACGAGCGATTTTAAAAGGCAAATTTTATTACTTCAGTATGTCGCACCTTTATTTCTTAGGATTCATTGAACGTTGTATTTGAGTTCTAATGAGTCCAATATCGTTTGACTATTCCAAGATAAAATTAATTGAAAATTTTGTTGGGGTTATATGTATATATTATTAACGTTCATACGAGAGCATTTTATACATGCGTACATTTTGGTGTTTTCCTTGCTGCCTGTGTGACCCTCAGTTTCATCAGTGTTTCTTTATGTTGCCTAAATTTCGCTCATTAATTTATTTTCTATAATAAAGAAAAAATCATACGTCTCGTAATGAAACATATAGAGATAATCACATTAATGTGATTAAACAAATAGTTTCTAGAACATCAAATATAGACGTATTTGTGCAACTTTTTCTTATCTAACTAACAGATTGCTTCTCACATTGTGCTCTTTCTGCGTGTAGCAAGGTACCCGGTATTTTTGAGTAATTCTGTGACAAATGTATCAGATGTTACAGTAATGTTTTATTTATTGTAAAATTGTACAAATTGCATTCCAGACAGAACTTACTTGCCAGAGGATACAGGAATTTGAAACTCAAGCCTCTTCAGACTTAGAACTACGTAACAATAAAATTGACGAGTTAAATAGGGTAAGTATAAAGTTGTGATTATTTTATGCAACTCCTGTCGCTTTTATTTTAGATCGAATTACATGAAACGCATAATCTAATGTATTTCGACGACAGCAAATTAATCTGCATCTATCTTTCGAACTTTACAGACAGCGGACGAACTTAGGCATCAATTGGCTAATCAACAGAAAGTGATTGAGCAGCACAAATCACAAATAAATAAGTGTATAGACGTTGTAAAGAAGTTATTAAAAGAAAAATCAAACATAGAAAAAAAGGAGGCTAGGCAGAAGTGTATGCAAAATAGACTGAGGTTGGGCCAGTTTGTGACGCAGAGGGTAGGTGCGACGTTTCAAGAAAACTGGACTGACGGTTACGCATTTCACGAGCTTGCACGACGGCAAGAGGAGATAGCGACGGAGCGGGAGGAGATCGACAAGCAGAAGAAGCTGCTGCTCAAGAAGAGGCCGTCAAACAGCGAGACCGGCAGGAAACGTAGTCAACCGCAGCCCTCCTTGCATAACGGCACCGAGGCAACATTTTTGAAGCCAGATGCAGTACCTGGGTCGTATACGTGGCAGGAGTATTATGAAGCCGACGAAATACTCAAGGTATCACGATATGTGTTTTTTTTTTTTTCCATTTTTTCCATTTCCTAAACCTTGTGGTAATGTGTGTTTTCAGTTGAGGCAAAGCGCGTTGAAAAAGGAAGACGCGGATTTACAACTAGAAATGGAAAAACTTGAGAGGGAACGGAATTTACACATTAGGGAGTTAAAACGTATTCACAATGAAGACCAATCGAGATTTAACTCTCACCCTGTTCTGAATGAGCGTTACCTCTTACTAATGTTATTAGGAAAAGGCGGTTTTAGCGAAGTGCATAAGGTAACGAAACCTTCTGTTGCTTTCGTTAACTGTGTTTATCTACATAAATAAAAAATATATTTGATTTACTTGCGCTTATTTATGTCGCGCTTTTTTCTCATGTAGGCATTTGACTTAAAAGAGCAACGGTACGTGGCATGTAAGGTGCATCAATTAAATAAAGACTGGAAAGAAGACAAGAAGGCTAATTATATAAAGTAAGTTGTCTTCTATTTTGAATTTTTATTTTTATCCATATTTTATTACAATTGATAATTAATAAATTTGTTCACGTTGCTTGAAATTCCCAAAAATTTATATTTGAGACGAAATCAATATATATTCGACCATAGGAAAGAGAAAACGAAATTTGAATACAAAATGAATACAAAATGTGCAAGCAATGCGAACGTAATGTCACGCTTTAATATAATTTTTAAATTTTAAACGTGTTCTTTTGTTTTCGAGATGTATATATCTTTTCTTTTTACAATAGGCATGCATTACGGGAATATAATATACACAAAGCACTAGATCATCCCCGAGTCGTAAAATTGTACGATGTATTTGAAATTGATGCTAATTCCTTTTGTACTGTTCTGGAATATTGTGATGGCCATGATTTAGATTTTTACCTCAAACAGGTAAGCGTTTAATCGTTATCTCATACGAGTTTTAACGATAGTCATAAACGTATTTTCGTTATTTTTAAATTTCAAACAAATTTTATTACAGCATAAGACTATACCCGAAAGAGAAGCGAGATCTATTGTTATGCAAGTCGTATCGGCATTAAAGTACCTCAATGAAATAAAACCCCCAGTCATACATTACGATCTGAAACCAGGTATGCATTATTAAATCCAATCATTTTTGTCATCGTGAATGTAATAGTTATTTTCAAAGAGCCTTATGAAAAGGAAGATAATTTTTGTACATAAACGATTATGATTTTATTATGATGGTCCCGTACAGGTAACATCCTATTAACTGAAGGCAACGTGTGCGGCGAAATAAAAATTACGGATTTCGGTTTAAGTAAAGTCATGGATGAGGAAAATTATAATCCAGATCACGGAATGGATCTAACGTCTCAAGGAGCTGGTACCTATTGGTACGTGTTCTCTCAAATTATTTGTTTTGTTACGTTAATTATTAATTGTTGGTGAGAATTACTAATCTTGTAATTTTATACATAGGTATTTACCTCCTGAATGTTTCGTCATTGGCAAAAATCCTCCTAAAATATCGTCTAAGGTTGACGTATGGAGCGTCGGAGTTATATTTTATCAATGTCTATACGGTAAAAAGGTATTTATCGCATATATACGAAATTTTGCTCATAATAAAGTGTCCATATTTAAATATATTACTTTTACAGCCTTTTGGTCACAATCAATCGCAAGCCACCATTTTAGAGGAGAATACGATACTAAAAGCCACCGAAGTCCAATTCGCGAATAAACCAACCGTTAGCAACGAAGCGAAGGTAACATTGCCAGTAGATGGATGAGAATCAATGTTGTGAACCATTTTACAACGTGGCGATTTATATTGTTGCAGAGTTTCATAAGAAGTTGCCTAGCGTATAGGAAGGAGGAGCGTATAGACGTACTGACTCTAGCTAGACACGAATACCTGCAACCCCCAGTGCCAAAACATGGCCGCCAAGCGAACAGCCAGCAGCAGCAACAGCAACAACAGATCCAGCAGCAGCAGC
The DNA here is from genome assembly GCF_013373865.1 of Monomorium pharaonis. NCBI lineage: Eukaryota > Metazoa > Arthropoda > Insecta > Hymenoptera > Formicidae > Monomorium > Monomorium pharaonis. The sequence goes on from NW_023416033.1 coordinate 10,050, forward strand.
AGAGCTCGTTCAATATCGGCATGTTTAGTGGTATGAACGCGTCGAGCAGTTCGTAGTGGAGAGGAAGGACTAAAGACAAATTCCTCGATATGTACCAATACATGCCAAATCTTGAGCGCTCGGACTGTGTACACCATCTCATCTTAGGGAAATAACGAATGCTATAACCAATTGTAAATACTAAAACCGGATACTATCATCGTCACCACCCATCACCACTACCACCACCACCACCACCACTCATCACTACCACCACCACAATTATTACATCTCCACCGCCATCACCACACCATCACAACTATACTTACAGGATCGATTACATAGGACATTGCAAGAGAGATGCGAGACTGGTGACCCGCAAGTCCAGGAACTTGCGTCTTTCTACAAGCCACGCCACATTATTCAGCATGACAAGAAACAATGTTGTGTTCGTAAATATTCAATTGTATTATCGTTCCTTGTATCAAACAGTGCGATGACTTGATAATAGTGTTTAAAAGAAACGAGAGAGCGAGAGAGAACGAACGAGCGTGCGAACGAGAAAATAACATGTGATAAGTCATTACGAGATAAAAGTGACGTCTAGAATAAGAGGGGAGGGGGGAAATAGAATATGTGTGTGAGAGAAAGAGAGAGAGCGCGCGAGAGCGACAAATAAACGAATAAAAATTAAAAAATTTTCGGTGAAAGCTAAGTAAAGTTGACAAGAAATAAAGAAAGCAACGAAGAATAGGAGAAAAAAGTAGGAAGAAGTCGAGAAAAGCAATTGGAGCAATCGCTTTCACGGAGATGACGTGTTTCTCTCTCCTGGCGTTTTAGTGTGCGTGAATGAACGCTAGAGGATTGTTAAAATTATAGTGTGAGTGTATATATTTATACTATATATATAAATATATATATATATATATATATATATATATATATATATATAAATATATATAAAAACTAATAAATTCGACATAATATATATATATGGTGTAAAAAGGACGACGACAAGCATTGACAGTGGGAAGACAACTGTGGTGGCTCTATCCTCGCATGACCTCCGGCGCCGGTACTGGCATTCCATGAATGCTCGGCCTGTGCATCATGTTACTTTATTCGAATATTAACATTATTACCTGTATCATGACTAATAACGGTTAACATACACGCGCATCCACGCCCACAAATACGAAAACACGTACACGACACGAGTACACGAAGGAGATTTGATTGGTTGTTCCTATTCTGAGACGAGAGTGGGCTTTATCTATAATGCCGGATAGTCCGATAGAAAGCAAAGTGAGAATCGCGTAGAGAGAATGTGTGAGAAAGAGAGAGAGAGAGAGAGTCGCGATGTGCTCCCAAAGTGAAAAAAAAGCATTAGGATTGTAGTCCACCAATATCATCACTTGTAAAACCCATTCTCACGCGTGTATAGTTTAAAAACCCCGTGTCGAGATTCGCTATAACGAAGTTCAACACGTTAAGTTTTCCTCCTTTACTCTTCCTCCTTTTTTCTTCTCTCTCCTCTCCTCCCTTTTTTCCAAAATCAGGGGAAAGAGAAAAAGGGAGAAAGTGAGAGTGAGAGAGCGAACCTGAAGTGTATAGAGCAAGTTTCGTGCAAACGGATGATTAGATGATTTAATTGATTAATCAGGCGACAAGTGTGAAAAAATTATGATGAGAATAAAAAAGAACGAGCAAATCTTTTAAGATAAGAGAACCGTGAAACGCTATACCGCCGATCCAATCATTATTTCTTTACTCGTAATTTGTTTTATATATGTATGTTATATATATAGATAATTAATGAAATAGAAAACTAAGTTATTTTATCAAGTGCCCTTGCTTTGTATTATAGTCGCATCCGTCGACGAGCCGCGTAGCTTCTGGGAGTAAAAGAGAGAGAGAGAGAGAGAGAAAGGGAGAATGAAGAATTAGAGAGAATGCGTTGAGAGCGTACGTGAAATTAAAGCGAGTGCGTGTGTTGTTAAAATGTTGCGTCAGTTATTGGTACAATGTGGGCACCGGGGTATTGATGATAATTCAATACCATTAATGTGATTGGCAGAAGTGTGGTGAGAGAGGAGAATACATTACAAGTCTGAACAGAGTCTACTACTTAGATCCGTCGCTTCAATTTTGATATAAAAAGTGTTAACCGCTCCCGCATCCCGCATCCCATTTTTCATGAGACGAAACACGTGCACGCAATCGAAAGTGCGTTCTTGATTTTTTCTTCTCAGTTTTACAAGACACGATTTTGTGTTATGTTCATTGACGAACCCTCCCCAACTTACAAGACTACGCAATTTTAAATAAATAAACATCGTATTTTAACACGGTTTTCCTATACAATTAGCATAAATTTTCGAAAATCTCAACGATTCGACAAGAGAAGAAGAGAAAATATTAACGTGAGCAATAACTAAGAATCGTTACATCATTTCTCTATTATAACGGTTTCGTGTCAAACACTCCAGATTGAAGAGTTTATCTCTAAAAGTTTACTGCAACCGGCCTTAAGAAAATTATCAGGGGGTGTTTGTATAATCCAACAAACGTTCATGCCTTCGCGGTAAATGAGAATTACGTAAATACATTACTCGTATACTTAGAAGCAGGAAATAGGATATATTTTACTTTATTTGTACATATCTGTACGTAAGAAACATGAACGATCTGTAAACGTAATCGCGCGCATACATGTAAAATAGGACAGGAACGAAGAGATAAAGAAAAAATGAAACTTTTATCGATAATTTTTTCATTAAAAGTAGAGGGAAATATCTTATTATCGATTAAGGTATTGCCGTGACCTACATAGTGTTAAATATTCGTTAAATATATTGAATACTGTTTTTTTTATTCTTTTTCCAGTCGTCTCTGCGTATCGATAGTCCAGAGTTTCTTCATGAAAGAAAAAAAAAGAACAAAAGAGAAAGAAACAGAAATTGCACATAATGGTGTATAAAATGTTACAGCAATAAATTTACGCATTTGTAATTTTTTATGTTATTAATTAACTTATTAATTAAAACGCGCATCTCGTACGGTATGTGTTACTTCCGTTGCTTACTTTTTTCAACGAAGTTGAACAATGAATTGTCGAGTATCTAAAAAGTTAGAACATTTTATTTATATATGTACGTATGTATGTGTATATATATATATATATATATATATATATATATATATATATATATATATATACACATACCTATATATATATATATATATATATAGGTATGTATATGCGAATTATATAAAAATGAAAATTGCCGAGAATACACACAAAATATTGATTAGGCTGAGAACACGCACGTTTGGGCCAAAGGCTAATCGATTGGTCTTTGTATCGAGATATTCGTTTAATAGGTGTAAAATCGCCAATTATAACCACAGTAATTCTCTTCACTCTTAACCTACGGATGAACAAGTTACGCGTATACACAAAATTAGTATAACTACAATCAGAGAAGTCAAATCCAATATGGTTCAAAATCAATTGATTTTTTTCGATTTCGCATGTGAATGTAGAAAATGAGATTATATATGAGAGAAGAGAGAGAGGAGGAAGAGCACGTAAAATTACGAAAAAAAACCGACCGGTTTTTGATACACGTTAAAATCTCGAGCTTTTTTTTCTGGCCGTAGTTACAATTGCGACTCTCAGTTTTATCCGGCAACGTTGAGTCTAACTCTCGCTCAGTATTTTAAAGTCTACAAGCTTCTTTGTTATACCTACGAGACACGAGCACGAAGGAAACTTACTTTATTCTACGTGTGGTTAGTATAAAGTTAAAAGTAAAACGTCCGACAGCTTCGCTTAACCGATATTGAGCGCCGCATAATTCTAAGAGAACCGTTCTATGTATATATGTATAATAGTTACCGCTGTATAATTTCTTTAGTCTTTAGACGACCTGAAAAAATCCATATTGTGTATGTAAAAATATATTTAAAAATTGTGTATATTTCACATATTTTCTTTCTTTTCATTTTCTATAAAACGTTTGTTTCCTAAAATCGGTGTCTCTCTTTCTCTCTCTTCTGCTTTTTTTTCCTCAAGTTTTATCAAATAAAATCATACAAATAATTTCGGTAACGCGAAGAAAAAAATAACACAATATTAGTCGTGCGATAATTCGAAATATGGAGAAGTGTTTCCTCGTTTTTTTGT